>NW_027339431.1:1785038-1796133 GCF_000331145.2 Cicer arietinum | reverse complement strand
AGGTCATTTGCGTCCTCCTCTAGGTTTATTCTAGTCCAATTAGGGTTTCTAACCAATCTTGTGTATCCAATAGGTGTGGTTGTGTCATTGGATGAACATTTAGGTCATTTTCGTCGTCCCTAGTCTTATTCTTGTCCAATTAGGGGTTTTAACCAATGTTGTGCATCCCAAAGGTGTGTTTGTGTCATTGGATCAACATTTAGGTTATTTTCATCCTCCATAGACTTATTCTTGTCCAACTAGGGTTTTTGAACCAATCTGGTGCATCCAATAGGTGTGTTTGTGTCATTGGATGAACATTTTGTTCATTTTCGTCGTCCCTAGGCTAATTCTTGTCCAATTAGGGTTTTTAACCATCCTTGTGCATCCAATAAGTTCATTTGTGTAATGGGATTCACATTTAGGTCATTTTCGTCCTCCTTAGGCTCATTCTTGTCCAGTTAGGGTTTTAACCATTCTTTTGCATCCAATTAGTTCATTTGTGTCATGGGATTGACATTTAGGTCATTTTCGTCCTCCCTTGGCTTATTCTTGTCCAATTAGGGTTTTTAACCAATCTTGTAAATCCAATAGGTGTGTTTGTGTCATTGGATGAACATTTATTTAGGTCATTATAGTCCTTCCTTGGCGTCTTCTTGTCCAATTAGGGTTTTTAACCAAGCTTGTGCATCCAATAGGTGTGTTTGTGTCATTGGATGAACATTTAGGTCATTTTTATCCTTCATAGACTTATTCTTGTCCAACTAAGGTTTTTAACCAATCTTGTGCATCCAATAGGTGTGTTTGTGTCATTGGATGAACATTTAGGTCATTTTCGTCCTCCCTTGGGGTATTCTTGTCCAATTAGGGTTTTTAACCAATCTTATGAATCCAATAGGTGTGTTTGTGTCATTGGATGAACATTTAGGTTATTTTTATCCTTCGTAGACTTATTCTTGTCCAACTAAGGTTTTTAACCAATCTTGTGCATCCAATAGGTGTGTCTGTGTCATAGGATGAACATTTAGGTGATTTTCGTCGTCCCTAGGTTTATTCAAGTCCAAAAAGGGTTTTTAACCAATCTTGTGCATCCAATAGTTGTGTTTGTGTCATTGGATGAACATTTAGGTCATTTTCGTCCTCCCTT
This sequence comes from Cicer arietinum, assembly GCF_000331145.2. Classification (NCBI taxonomy): domain Eukaryota; kingdom Viridiplantae; phylum Streptophyta; class Magnoliopsida; order Fabales; family Fabaceae; genus Cicer; species Cicer arietinum. Next base: position 1,795,007 of record NW_027339431.1, on the reverse strand, counting down.
GGCGTATTCTTGTCCAATTAGGGTTTTTAACCAATCTTGTGCATGCAATAAGTTCATTTTTGTCATTGGATGAACATTTAGGTAATTTTCGTCCTCCCTAAGTTTATCCTAGTCCAATTAGTGGTTTTTAACAAATCTTGTGCATCCAATTGGTGTGTTTGGGTCATTGGATGAACATTTAAGTCATTTTCGTCCTTCCTTGGATTATTCTTTTCCAATTAGGGTTTTTAACTAATCTTGTGCATCAAATAAGTTCAGATGTGTCATTGGATGAACATAACCAATCTTGTGCATCCAATATGTTCATTTGTGTAATTGGATGAACATTTAGGTCATTTTCGTCCTCCCTAGGCTCATTCTTGTCCAATTAGGGTTTTTAACCATCCTTGTGAATCAAATAAGTTCCTTTGTGTAATGGTATTCACATTTAGGTCATTTTCGTCCTCCTTAGGCTCATTCTTGTCCAATTAGGGTTTTTAACCATTCTTGTGCATCCAATTAATTCATTTGTGACATGGGATTCACATTTAGGTCATTTTCGTCCTCCCTATGCTTATTCTTGTCAAATTAGGGTTTTTAACCACTCTTGTGCATCCAAATAGGTGTGTTTGTGTCATTGGATGACCATTTAGGTCATTTTCATCCTCCCTTGGCTTATTCTCGTCCAATTAGGGTTTTTAACCAATCTTGTGCATCCAATAGGTGTGTTTGTGTCATTGGATGAACATTTAGGTCATTTTCGTCCTCCCTAGGTTTATTCTCGTCCAATTAGGGTTTTTAACCAATCTTGTGCATCCAATAGGTGTGTTTGTGTCATTGGATGAACATTTAGGTCATTTTCGTCCTCCCTAGGTTTATTCTCGTCCAATTAGGGTTTTTAACCAATCTTGTGCATCCAATAGGTGTGTTTGTGTCATTGGATGAACATTTAGGTCATTTTCGTCCTCCCTAGGTTTATTCTCGTCCAATTAGGGTTTTTAACCAATCTTGTGCATCCAATAGGTGTGTTTGTGTCATTGGATGAACATTTAGGTCATTTTCGTCCTCCCTAGGTTTATTCTCGTCCAATTAGGGTTTTTAACCAATCTTGTGCATCCAATAGGTGTGTTTGTGTCATTGGATTAACATTTAGGTCATTTTCGTCGTCCCTAGGCTAATTCTTGTACAATTAGGGTTTTTAACCATCCTTGTGCATCCAATAAATTCATTTGTGTAATGGGATTCACATTTAGGTCATTTTCGTCCACCTTAGGCTCATTCTTGTCCAGTTAGGGTTTTTAACCATTCTTATGCATCCAATTAGTTCATTTGTGTCATGGGATTGACATTTAGGTCATTTTCGTCCTCCTTAGGCTCATTCTTGTCCAGTTAGGGTTTTTAACCATTCTTATGCATCCAATTAGTTCATTTGTGTCATGGGATTGACATTTAGGTCATTTTCGTCCTCCTTAGGCTCATTCTTGTCCAGTTAGGGTTTTTAACCATTCTTATGCATCCAATTAGTTCATTTGTGTCATGGGATTGACATTTAGGTCATTTTCGTCCTCCTTAGGCTCATTCTTGTCCAGTTAGGGTTTTTAACCATTCTTATGCATCCAATTAGTTCATTTGTGTCATGGGATTGACATTTAGGTCATTTTCTTCCTCCCTAGGTTTATTCTAGTCCAATTAGGGTTTTTAACCAATCTTGTGCATCCTAAAGGTGTGTTTTTGTCATTGGATGAACATTTAGGTTATTATCATCCTCCATAGACTTATTCTTGTCCAACTAGGGTTTTTGAACCAATCTGGTGCATTCAATATGTGTGTTTGTGTCATTGGATGAACATTCAGGTCATTTTCGTCGTCCCTAGGCTAATTCTTGTCCAATTAGGGTTTTTAACCAATCTTGTGCATCCAATAGGTGTGTTTGTGTCATTGTATGAACATTTAGGTAATTTTCTACCTCCCTAGTATTATTCTTGTCCAATTAGAGTTTTTAACCAATCTTGTGCATCCAATAGGTATGTTTGTGTCATTGGATGAACATTAAGGTCATTTTCGTCCTCCATAGACTTATTCTTGTCCAACTAGGGTTTCTAACCAATCTTGTAGACTCATTGGATGAACATTTAGGTCATTTTCGTCCTCCATAGGCTCATTTTTGTCCAATTAGGGTTTTTAACCATCCTTGTGAATCAAATAAGTTCATTTGTGTAATGAGATTCACATTTAGGTCATTTTCGTCCTCCTTAGGCTCGTTCTTGTCCAATTAGGGTTTTTAACCATTCTTGTGGATCCAATTAGTTCATTTGTGTCATGGGATTCACATTTAGGTCATTTTCGTCCTCCCTAGGCTTATTCTTGTCCAATTAGGGTTTTTAACCAATCTTGTGCATCCAATAGGTGTGTTTGTGTCATAGGATGAACATTTAGGTCATTTGCGTCCTCCTCTAGGTTTATTCTAGTCAAATTAGGGTTTCTAACCAATCTTGTGCGTCCAATAGGTGTGTTTGTGTCATAGGATGAACATTTAGATCATTCTCGTCCTCCCTTGGCGTATTATTGTCCAATTAGGGTTTTTAACCAATCTTGGGCATCCAATAGGTGTGTTTGTGTCATTGGATGAACATTTAGGTCATTTTCATCCTCCATAGACTTATTCTAGTCCAACTAGGGTTTCTAACCAATGTTGTGCATCCAATAGGTGTGTTTCTGTCATTGGATGAACATTTAGGTCATTTTCGTCCTCCCTAGGTTTATTCTAGTCCAATTAGGGTTTTTAACCAATCTTGTGCATCCCATAGGTGTGTTTGTGTCATTTCATAAACATTTAGGTCATTTTCATCCACTATAGACTTATTCTTGTCCAACTAGGGTTTCTAACCAATGTTGTGCATCCAATAGGTGTGTTTCTGTCATTGGATGAACATTTAGGTCATTTTCGTCCTCCCTAGGTTTATTCTTTACCAATTAGGGTTTTTAACCAATCTTGTGCATCCAATAGGTATGTTTGTGTCGTTTGATGAATATTTAGGTCATTTTCATCCTCCATAGACTTATTCTTGTCCAACTAGGGTTTCTAACCAATGTTGTGCATCCAATAGGTGTGTTTCTGTCATTGGATGAACATTTAGGTCATTTTCGTCGTCCCTAGGCTAATTCTCGGCCAATTAGGGTTTTTAACCAATCTTGTGCATCCCATAGGTGTGTTTGTGTCATTTCATAAACATTTAGGTCATTTTCAATAGGTGTGTTTCTGTCATTGGATGAACATTTAGGTCATTTTCGTCCTCCCTTGGCGTATTCTTGTCCAATTAGTGTTTTTAACCTATCTTGTGCATCCAATAAGTTCATTTGTGTAATTGGATTAACATTTCGGATATTTTCGTCCTCCCTTGGCGTATTCTTGTCCAATTAGTGTTTTTAACCTATCTTGTGCATCCAATAAGTGTGTTTGTGTCATTTGTTGAACATTTAGGTCATTTTCGTCCTTCCTAGACTTATTCTTGTCCAACTAGGGTTTTTGAACCAATCTTGTGCATCCAATAGGTGTGTTTGATTCATTGGATAAACATTTAGGAGATTTTCGTCGTCCCCAGGCTAATTCTTGTCCAATTAGGGTTTTTACCCATTCTTGTGTATCCAATAAGTTCATTTGTGTCATGGGATTCACATTTAGGTCATTTTCGTCCTCCCTAGGCTTATTTTTTTCCGATTATGGTTTTTAACCAATCCTGTGCATCCAAATAGGTGTGTTTGTGTCATTGGATGAACATTTAGGTCATTTTCGTCCTCCCTTGGCTTATTCTCGTCCAATTAGGGTTTTTAACCAATCTTGTGCATCCAATAGGTGTGTTTCTGTCATTGGATGCACACTTAGGTCATTTTCATCCTCCATAGACTTATTCTTGTCCAACTAGGGTTTTTAACCAATCTTGTGCATCCAATAGGTGTGTTTGTGTCATAGGATGAACATTTAGGTCATTTTCGTCCTCCCTTGGCGTATTCTTGTCTAGGTCATTTTCATCCTCCATAGACTTATTCTTGTCCAACTAGGGTTTTTACCCAATCTTGTGCATCCAATAGGTGTGTTTGTGTCATAGGATGAACATTTAGGTCATTTTCGTCCTCCCTTGGCGTATTCTTGTCTAGGTCATTTTCATCCTCCATAGACTTATTCTTGTCCAACTAGGGTTTTTAACCAATCTTGTGCATCCAATAGGTGTGTTTGTGTCATGGGATTGACATTTAGGTCATTTTCGTCCTCCCTTGGCTTATTCTTGTCCAATAAGGTTTTTAACCAATCTTGTACATCCAATAGGTGTGTTTGTGTCATTGGATGAACATTTAGGTCATTTTCGTCCTCCCTTGGCTTATTCTCGTCCAATTAGGGTTTTTAACCAATCTTGTGCATCCAATAGGTGTGTTTGTGTCATTGGATGAACATTTAGGTCATTATCGTCGTCCCTAGGCTAATTCTTGTCTGATTAGGGTTTCTTACCAATCTTATGCATCCAATACGTTCATTTGTGTCATAGAATGAACATTTAGGTCATTTTCATCCTCCCTAGTCTTATTCTTGTCCAATTAGGGTTTTTAACCAATCTTGTGCATCCAATAGGTGGGTTTGTGTCATTGGATGAACATTTAGGTCATTTTCGTCCTCCCTTGGGGTATTCTTGTCCAATTAGGGTTTTTAAAAAATCTTATGAATCCAATAGGTGTGTTTCTATCATTGGATGGACATTTTAGGTCATTTTCGTCCTCCCTAGTTTATTCTAGTCCTATTAGTGTTTTTAACCAATCTTGTGCATCCAATAGGTGTGTTTGTGTAATTGGATGAACATTTAGGTCATTTTCGTCCTCCCTAGACTTATTCTTGTCAAACTTCGGTTTTTAACCAATCTTGTGCATCCAATAGTTGTGTTTGTGTCATTGGATGAACAATTAGGTCATTTTCGTCCTCCCTAGGTTTATTCTAGTCCAATTAGGATTTTAAAACAATCTTGTGTATCCAATAGGTGTGTTTGTGTCATTGGATGAACATTTAAGTCTTTTTCGTCCTCCCTAGGTTTATTCTAGTCCAATTAGGGTTTTTAACCAATCTTGTGCATCCAATAAGTTCATTTGTGTCATTGGATGAACATTTAGGTCATTATCGTCCTCCCTTGGCGTATTCTTGTCCAATTAGGATTTTTAACCAATCTTGTGCATCCAATACGTGTGTTTGTGTCATTGGATGAACATTTAGGTCATTATCGTCCTCCCTTGGCGTCTTCTTGTCCAATTAGGGTTTTTAACCAGTCTTGTGCATCCAATAGGTGTGTTTGTGTCATAGGATGAACATTTAGGTCATTTTCTTCCTCCCTAGGTTTATTCTAGTCCAATTAGGGTTTTTAACCAATCTTGTGCATCCAATACGTGTGTTTGTGTCATTGGATGAACATTTAGGTCATTTTCGTCCTCCCTTGGCGTATTCTTGTCCAATTAGGGTTTTTAACCAATCTTGTGCATCCAATACGTGTGTTTGTGTCATTGGATGAACATTTAGGTCATTATCGTCCTCCCTTGGCGTCTTCTTGTCCAATTAGGGTTTTTAACCAGTCTTGTGCATCCAATAGGTGTGTTTGTGTCATAGGATGAACATTTAGGTCATTTTCTTCCTCCCTAGGTTTATTCTAGTCCAATTAGGGTTTTTAACCAATCTTGTGCATCCAATACGTGTGTTTGTGTCATTGGATGAACATTTAGGTCATTATCGTCCTCCCTTGGCGTCTTCTTGTCCAATTAGGGTTTTTAACCAGTCTTGTGCATCCAATAGGTGTGTTTGTGTCATAGGATGAACATTTAGGTCATTTTCTTCCTCCCTAGGTTTATTCTAGTCCAATTAGGGTTTTTAACCAATCTTGTGCATCCAATACGTGTGTTTGTGTCATTGGATGAACATTTAGGTCATTATCGTCCTCCCTTGGCGTCTTCTTGTCCAATTAGGGTTTTTAACCAGTCTTGTGCATCCAATAGGTGTGTTTGTGTCATAGGATGAACATTTAGGTCATTTTCTTCCTCCCTAGGTTTATTCTAGTCCAATTAGGGTTTTTAACCAATCTTGTGCATCCAATACGTGTGTTTGTGTCATTGGATGAACATTTAGGTCATTATCGTCCTCCCTTGGCGTCTTCTTGTCCAATTAGGGTTTTTAACCAGTCTTGTGCATCCAATAGGTGTGTTTGTGTCATAGGATGAACATTTAGGTCATTTTCTTCCTCCCTAGGTTTATTCTAGTCCAATTAGGGTTTTTAACCAATCTTGTGCATCCAATACGTGTGTTTGTGTCATTGGATGAACATTTAGGTCATTATCGTCCTCCCTTGGCGTCTTCTTGTCCAATTAGGGTTTTTAACCAGTCTTGTGCATCCAATAGGTGTGTTTGTGTCATAGGATGAACATTTAGGTCATTTTCTTCCTCCCTAGGTTTATTCTAGTCCAATTAGGGTTTTTAACCAATCTTGTGCATCCAATACGTGTGTTTGTGTCATTGGATGAACATTTAGGTCATTATCGTCCTCCCTTGGCGTCTTCTTGTCCAATTAGGGTTTTTAACCAGTCTTGTGCATCCAATAGGTGTGTTTGTGTCATAGGATGAACATTTAGGTCATTTTCTTCCTCCCTAGGTTTATTCTAGTCCAATTAGGGTTTTTAACCAATCTTGTGCATCCAATACGTGTGTTTGTGTCATTGGATGAACATTTAGGTCATTATCGTCCTCCCTTGGCGTCTTCTTGTCCAATTAGGGTTTTTAACCAGTCTTGTGCATCCAATAGGTGTGTTTGTGTCATAGGATGAACATTTAGGTCATTTTCTTCCTCCCTAGGTTTATTCTAGTCCAATTAGGGTTTTTAACCAATCTTGTGCATCCAATACGTGTGTTTGTGTCATTGGATGAACATTTAGGTCATTATCGTCCTCCCTTGGCGTCTTCTTGTCCAATTAGGGTTTTTAACCAGTCTTGTGCATCCAATAGGTGTGTTTGTGTCATAGGATGAACATTTAGGTCATTTTCTTCCTCCCTAGGTTTATTCTAGTCCAATTAGGGTTTTTAACCAATCTTGTGCATCCAATAGGTGTGTTTGTGTCATTGGATGAACATTTAGGTCATTTTCGTCCTCCCTTGGCGTATTCTTGTCCAATTAGGGTTTTTAACCAATCTTGTGTATCCAATAGGTGTGTTTGTGTCATTGGATGAACATTTAAGTCTTTTTCGTCCTCCCTAGGTTTATTCTTGTCTGATTAGGGCTTTTAACCAGTCTTCTGCATCGAATAAGTTCATTTGTGTCATTTGATGAAGATTAAGGTCATTTTCGTCTTCCCTTGGTTTATTCTGGTCCAATTATGGTTTTTAACCAATCTTGTGCATCCAATTGGGTTGTTTGTGTCATTGGATGAACATTTAGGTCATTTTCGTCCTCCCTTGGCTTATACTAGTCCAATTAGGATTTTTAACCAATCTTGTGCATCAAATAGGTGTGTTTGGGTCATTTGATGAACATTTAGGTCATTTTCATCCTCCATAGACTTATTCTTGTCCAACTAGGGTTTTTAACCAATCTTGTGCATCCAATAGGTGCGTTTGTGTCATTGGATGAACATTTAGGTAATTATATCCTCCCTAGTCTTTTTCTTGTCCAATTAGGGTTTTTAACCAATCTTGTGCATCCAATAGGTGTTTTTGTGTCGTAGGATGAACATTTAGGTCATTTTTGTCCTCCCTAGGTTTAATCTAGTCCAATTAGGGTTTTTAACCAATCTTGTGCATCCAATAGGTGTGTTTGTGTCATTGGATGAACATTTACGTCTTTTTCGTCCTCCCGATGAACATTTAGGTCATTTTCGTCCTCCCTAGGCTTATTGTTGTCCAATTAAGATTTTTAACCAATCTTGTGCATCCAATAGGTGTGTTTGTGTCATTGGATGAACATTTACGTCTTTTTCGTCCTCCCGATGAACATTTAGGTCATTTTCATCCTCCCTAGTCTTATTCTTGTCCAATTAGGGTGTTTAACCATTCTTGTGCATCCAATAAGTTCATTTGTGTAATGGGATTCACATTTAGGTCATTTTCGTCCTCCGTAGGCTCATTCTTGTCCAATTAGGGTTTTAAACCATTCTTGTGCATCCAATAAGTTAATTTGTGTCATGGGATTCACATTTAAGTCATTTTCGTCCTCCCTAGGCTTATTCTTGTCCAATTAGGGTTTTTAACCAATCTTGAGCATCCAAATAGGTGTGTTTGTGTCATTGGATGAACATTTAGGACATTTTCGTCCTCCCTTGGCTTGTTCTCGTCCAAGTAGGGTTTTTAACCAATCTTGTGCATCCAATAGGTGTGTTTGTGTCATTGGATGAACATTTAGGTCATTTTCATCGTCCATAGACTTATTCTTGTCCAACTAGGGTTTTTAACCCATCTTGTGCATCCAAATAGGTGTGTTTGTGTCATTTGATGAACATTAAGGTCATTTTCGTCCTCCCTAGGTTTATTCTAGTCCAATTTGGGTTTTTAACCAATCTTGTGCATCCAATAGGTGTGTTTGTGTCATTGGATGAACATTTAGGTCATTTTCGTCCTCCCTAGGCTAATTCTTGTCCAATTAGGGTTTTTAACCAATCTTCTGCATCCAATATGTGTGTTTGTGTCATTGGATGAACATTTAGGTCATTTTCGTCCTCCCTAGTTTATTCTAGTCCTATTAGTGTTTTTAACCAATCTTTTGCATCCAATAGGTGTGTTTGTGTCATTGGACGAGCATTTAGGTCATTTTCATCCTTCCTATGCTTATTCTTGTCCAATTATGGTTTTTAATCAATCTTGTGCATCCAAAAAGTTCATTTGTGTCATTTGATGAACATTGTGGTCATTTTCGTCCTCCCTTGGTTTTATTCTAGTCCAATTTGTGTAATTGGATGAACATTTAGGTCATTTTCTTCCTCCCTAGACTTATTCTTGTCCAACTAGGGTTTTTAACCAATCTTGGGTATCCAATAGGTGTGTTTGTGTCATTGGATGAACATTTAGGTCTTTTTCATCCTCCCTCGGCTTATTCTTGTCTAATTAGGGCTTTTAACCAATCTTCTGCATCGAATAAGTTCATTTGAGTCATTTGATGAACATTAAGGTCATTTTCGTCTTCCCTAGGTTTATTCTAGTCCAATTAGGGTTTTTAACCAATCTTGTGCATCCAATAGGTGTGTTAGTGTCATTGGATGAACATTTAGGTCATTTTGGTCCTCCCTAGGTTTATTCTAGTCCAATTAGGGTTTTTAACCAATCTTGTGCATCCAATAGGTGTGTTAGTGTCATTGGATGAACATTTAGGTCATTTTGGTCCTCCCTAGGTTTATTCTAGTCCAATTAGGGTTTTTAACCAATCTTGTGCATCCAATAGGTGTGTTAGTGTCATTGGATGAACATTTAGGTCATTTTGGTCCTCCCTAGGTTTATTCTAGTCCAATTAGGGTTTTTAACTAATCTTGTGCATCCAATAAGTGTGTTTGTGTAATTGGATGAATATTTAGGTCATTTTCGTCCTCCCTAGGTTTATTTTTGTCCAATTAGGGTTTTTAAGCAATCTTGTGCACCCAATAGGTGTGTTTGTGTCATTGGATGAACATTTAGGTCATTTTCGTCGTCTGTAGGCTAATTCTTGTCCCGTTAGAGTTTCTTTCCAATCTTATGCTTCCAATACGTTCATTTGTGTCATTGGATGAACATTTAGGTCATTTTCATCCTCCCTAGTCTTATTCTTGTCCAATTAGGGTTTTTAACCAATCTTGTGCATCCAATAGGTGTGTTTGTGTCATCGGATGAACATTTAGGTCATTTTCGTCCTCCCAAGTTTATTCTAGTCCTATTAGTGTTTTTAACCAATCTTGTGCATCCAATAGGTGTGTTTGTGTCATTGGATGAACATTTACGTCTTTTTCGTCCTC
>NW_027339431.1:1780300-1784582 GCF_000331145.2 Cicer arietinum | reverse complement strand
TCCCTATGCTTATTCTTGTCCAATTAGGGTTTTTAACCAATCTTGTGCTTCTAATAAGGTCATTTGTGTCATTTGATGAACATTCTGGTCAATTTCGTCCTCCCTTGTTTATTCTAGTCCAATTAGGGTTTTTAACCAATCTTGTGCATCCAATAGGTGTGTTTGTGTATGTGGATGAACATTTAAGTAATTTTCGGCCTCACTTGGCTTATACTCGTCCAATTAGGGTTTTTAACCAATCTTGTGTATCCAATATGTGTGTTTGTGTCATTGGATGAACATTTAGGTCATTTTCGTCCTCCCTATGCTTATTCTTGTCCAATTAGGGTTTTTAACCAATCTTGTGCATCCAATAGGTGTGTTTGTATCATTGGATGAACATTTAGGTCATTTTCGTCCTCCCTATGCTTATTCTTGTCCAATTAGGGTTTTTAACCAATCTTGTGCATCCAATAGGTGTGTTTGTATCATTGGATGAACATTTAGGTCATTTTCGTCCTCCCTATGCTTATTCTTGTCCAATTAGGGTTTTTAACCAATCTTGTGCATCCAATAGGTGTGTTTGTATCATTGGATGAACATTTAGGTCATTTTCGTCCTCCCTATGCTTATTCTTGTCCAATTAGGGTTTTTAACCAATCTTGTGCATCCAATAGTTGTGTTTGTGTCATTGGATGAACATCTAGGTCATTTTCGTCGTCCCTAGGCTAATTCTTGTCCAATTAGGGTTTCTTTCCAATCTTATGCATCAATTACGTTCATTTGTGTCATTGGATGAACATTTAGGTCATTTTCATCCTCCCTAGTATTATTCTTGTCCAATAAGGGTGTTTAACCATTCTTGTGCATCCAATAAGTTCATTTGTGTAATGGGATTCACATTTAGGTCATTTTCGTCCTCCCTAGGCTCATTCTTGTCCAATTAGGGTTTTTAACCAATCTTGTGCATCCAAATACGTGTGTTTGTGTCATTGGATGAACATTTAGGTTATTTTCATCCTCCCTTGGCTTATTCTCGTCCAATTAGGGTTTTTAACCAATCTTGTGCATCCAATAGGTGTGTTTGTGTAATTGGATGAACATTTAGGTCATTTTCATCCTCCATAGACTTATTCTTGTCCAACTACGGTTTTTAACCAATCTTGTGCATCCAATACGTTCATTTGTGTCAGTGGATGAACATTTAGGTTATTTTCGTCCTCCGTAGGTTTATTTTTGTCCTATTAGGGTTTTTAACCCATCTTGTGCATCCAATAGGTGTGTTTGTGTCATTGGATGAACATTTAGGTTATTTTCATCCTCCCTTGGCTTATTCTCGTCCAATTAGGGTTTTTAACCAATCTTGTGCATCCAATAGGTGTGTTTGTGTCATTGGATGAACATTTAGGTTATTTTCATCCTCCCTTGGCTTATTCTCGTCCAATTAGGGTTTTTAACCAATCTTGTGCATCCAATAGGTGTGTTTGTGTCATTGGATGAACATTTAGGTCATTTCCGTTGTCCCTAGGCTAATTCTTGTCCCATTAGGGTTTCTTTCCAATCTTATGCATCCAATACGTTCATTTGCGTCATTGGATGAACATTTAGGTCATTTTCATCCTCCCTAGTCTTATTCTTGTTAAATTATGGTTTTTAACCAATCTTGTGCATCCAATATGTGTGTTTGTGTCATTGGATGAACATTTAGGTCATTTTCGTCCTCCCTAGTTTATTCTAGTCCTATTAGTGTTTTTAACCAATCTTGTGCATCCAATAGGTGTGTTTGTGTCATTGGATGAACATTTAGGTCATTTTTGTCGTCCCTAGGCTAATTCTTTTCCAATTAGGGTTTCTTTCAAATCTTATGAATTCAATACGTTCATTTGTGTCATTGGATGAATATTTAGGTCATTTTCATCCTCCCTAGTCTTATTCTTGTCCAATTAGGGTGTTTAACCATTATTGTGCATCCAATAATTTCATTTGTGTAATGGGATTCACATTTAGGTCATTTTCGTCCTCCCTAGCCTTATTCTTGTCCAATTAGGGTTTTTAACCAATCTTGTGCATCCAATAGGTGTGTTTGTGTCATTGGATGAACATTTAGGTCATTTTCATCCTCCATAGACTTATTCTTGTCCAACTAGGTTTTTCACCAATCTTGGGCATCCAATAGGTTCATTTGTGTCATTTGATGAACATTAAGGTCATTTTCGTCCTCCGTAGGTTTATTCTACTCCAATTTGGGTTTTTAACCAATCATGTGCATCCAATTGGTGTGTTTGTGTCATTGGATGAACATTTAGGTCATGTTCATCCTCCCTAGGTTTATTTTTGTCCAATTAGGGTTTTTAACCAATCTTGTCCATCCAATAGGTGTGTTTGTGTCATTGGATGAACATTTAGGTCATTTTCTTCGTCCCTGGGCTAATTCTTGTCCAATTAGGGTTTCTTTCCAATCTTATGCATCCAATACGTTCATTTGTGTCATTGGATGAACATTTAGGTCATTTTCATCCTCCCTATTCTTATTCTTATCCAATTAGGGTTTTTAACCAATCTTGTGCGTCCAATATGTGTGTTTGTGTCATTGGATGAACATTTAGGTCATTTTCTTCCTCCCTATGCTTATTCTTGTCCAATTATGGTTTTTAACCAATCTTGTGCATCCAATAGGTGTGTTTGTGTCATTGGATGAACATTTAGGTCATTTTCTTCCTCCCTATGCTTATTCTTGTCCAATTATGGTTTTTAACCAATCTTGTGCATCCAATAAGTTCATTTGTGTCATTTGATGAACACTGTGGTCATTTTCGTCCTCTCTTGGTTTATTCTAGTCCAATTAGGGTTTCTAACCAATGTTGTGCATCCAATAAGTGTGTTTATGTAATTGGATGAACATTTAGGTCATTTTCGTCCTCCCTAGACTTATTCTTGTCCGACTAGGGTTCTTAACCAATCTTGTGCATCCAATAGTTGTGTTTGTGTTATTGGATAAACATTTAGGTCATTTTCGTCCTCCCTAGGTTTATTCTAGTCCAATTAGGGTTTTTAACCAATCTTGTGTATCCAATAGGTGTGTTTGTGTCATTGGATGAACATTTAGGTCTTTTTCGTCCTCCCTAGGCTTATTCTTGTTTAATTAGGGCTTTTAACCAATCTTCTGCATCGAATATGTTCATTTGAGTCATTTGATGAACATTTAGGTCATTTTCGTCTTCCCTAGGTTTATTCTAGTCCAATTAGGGTTTTTAACCAATCTTGTGCATCCAATAGGGGTGTTTGTGTCATTGGACGAACATTTAGGTAATTTTCGTCCTCCCTTGGCTTATACTCGTCTAATTAGGGTTTTTAACCAATCTTGTGCATCCAATATGTGTGTTTGTGTCATTGGATGAACATTTAGGTTATTTTCGTCTTCCTTAGTTTATTCTAGTCCTTTTAGTGTTTTTAACCAATCTTGTGGATCGAATAGGTGAGTTTGTATCATTGGATGAACATTTAGGTCATTTTCGTCCTCCCTATGCTTATTCTTGTCCAATTAGGGTTTTTAACCAATCTTATGCATCCAATACGTTCATTTGTCTCATTGGATGAACATTTAGGTCATTTTCGTCCTCCCTAGGCTTATTCTAGTCTAATTAGGGTTTCTTACCAATCTTATGCATCCAATACGTTCATTTGTCTCATTGGATGAACATTTAGGTCATTTTCGTCCTCCCTAGTTTATTCTAGTCCTATTAAAGTTTTTAACCAATCTTGTGCATCCAATAGTTGTGTTTGTGTCATTGGATGAACATTTAGGTCATTTTCGTCCTCCCTAGTTTATTCTAGTCCTATTAAAGTTTTTAACCAATCTTGTGCATCCAATAGGTGTGTTTGTGTCATTGGATGAACATTTGTGTCATTTGATGAACATTAAGGTCATTTTCGCCTTCCCTAGGTTTATTCTAGTCCAATTAAGGTTTTTAACCAATCTTGTGCATCCAATAGGTGTGTTTGTGTCTGTGGATGAACATTTAAGTAATTTTCGTCCTCACTTGGTTTATACTCGTCCAATAAGGGTTTTTAACCAATCTTGTGCATCAAATAGGTGTGTTTGTGTCTTTTGATGAACATTTAGGTCATTTTCATCCTCCATAGACTTATTCTTGTCCAAGTAGGGTTTTTAACCAATCTTGTGCATCAAATAGGTGTGTTTGTGTCTTTTGATGAACATTTAGGTCATTTTCATCCTCCATAGACTTATTCTTGTCCAAGTAGGGTTTTTAACCAATCTTGTGCATCAAATAGGTGTGTTTGT
>NW_027339431.1:1779242-1779713 GCF_000331145.2 Cicer arietinum | reverse complement strand
ATCCAATAGTTGTGTTTGTGTCATTGGATGAACATTTAGGTCATTTTCGTCCTCCCTAGGTTTATTCTAGTCCAATTAGGGTTTTTAACCAATCTTGTGTATCCAATTGGTGTGTTTGTGTCATTGGATGAACAATTAGGTCTTTTTCGTCCTCCCTAGGCTTATTCTTGTCTAATTAGGGCTTTTAACCACTCTTCTGCATCGAATAAGTTCATTTGAGTCATTTGATGAATATTTAGGTCATTTTCGTCTTCCCTAGGTTTATTCTTGTCCAAATAGGGTTTTTAACCAATCTTGTGCATCCAATAGGTGTGTTTGTGTCATTGGATGAACATTTAGGTAATTATCGTCCTCCCTTGGCTTATACTCGTCCAATTAGGGTTTTTAACCAATCTTGTGCATTCAATAGTTGTGTTTGTGTCATTGGATGAACATTTAGGTCATTTTCGTCCTCCCTAGGTTTATTCTAGT
>NW_027339431.1:1778011-1779083 GCF_000331145.2 Cicer arietinum | reverse complement strand
TTAACCAATCTTGTGCATTCAATAGTTGTGTTTGTGTCATTGGATGAACATTTAGGTCATTTTCGTCCTCCCTAGGTTTATTCTAGTCCAATTAGGGTTTTTAACCAATCTTGTGTATCCAATTGGTGTGTTTGTGTCATTGGATGAACAATTAGGTTTTTTTCGACCTCCCTAGGCATATTCTTGTCTAATTAGGGCTTGAAACCAATCTTCTACATCGAATAAGTTCATTTGTGTCATTTGATGAACATTAAGGTCATTTTCGTCTTCCCTAGGTTTATTCTAGTCCAATTAGGGTTTTTAACCAATCTTGTGCATCCAATAGGGGTGTTTGTGTCATTGGATCAACATTTAGGTTATTTTCGTCCTCCCTAGGTTTATTCTAGTCCAATTAGGGTTTTTAACCAATCTTGTGCATCCAATAGGTGTGTTTGTGTCATTGGATGAACATTTAGGTCATTTTCGTCCTCCCTTCGCTTATACCCGTCCAATAAGGGTTTTTAACTAATCTTGTGCATCAAATAGGTGTGTCTGTGTCTTTTGATGAACATTTAGGTCATTTTCATCCTCCATAGACTTATTCTTGTCCAACTAGGGTTTTTAACCAATCTTGTGCATCCAATAGGTGTGTTTGTGTCATTGGATGAACATTTAGGTCATTTTCGTCGTCCCAAGGCTAATTCTTGTCCAATTAGGGTTTTTAACCAATCTTGTGCATCCAATAGGCGTGTTTTTGTCATTGGATGAACATTTAGGTCATTTTCATCGTCCCTTGTCTTATTCTTGTCCAATTAGGGTTTTTAACCAATCTTGTGCATCAAATAGGTGTCATTGAATAAACATTTAGGTCATTTTCGTCGTCCCTAGGCTAATCCTTGTCCAATTAAGGTTTTTTACCAATCTTATGCATCCAATACGTTCATTTGTCTCATTGGATGAACATTTAGGTCATTTCCATCCTCCCTAGTCTTATTCTTAGTCCAATAAGGGTTTTTAAACAATCTTGTGTATCCAATATGTGTGTTTGTGTTATTGGATGAACATTTAGGTCATTTTCGTCCTCCCTAGTTTA
>NW_027339431.1:1775814-1777511 GCF_000331145.2 Cicer arietinum | reverse complement strand
TAGGGTTTTTAACCAATCTTGTGCTTCCAATAAGTTCATTTGTGTCATTTGATGAACATTATGTTCAATTTCGTCCTCCCTTTGTTTATTCTAGTCCAATTATTGTTTTTAACCAATCTTGTGCATCCAATTAGTGTGTTTGTGTAATTGGATGAACATTTAGGTCATTTTCGTCTTCCCTAGGTTTATTCCCAATAAGTTCATTTGTGTCATTTGATGAACATTAAGGTCATTTTCGCCTTCCCTAGGTTTATTCTAGTCCAATTAGGATTTTTAACCAATCTTGTGTATCCAATAGGTGTGTTTGTGTCATTAGATGAACATTTAGGTTTTTTTCGTCCTCCCCAGGCTTATTCTTGTCTAATTAGGGCTTGAAACCAATCTTCTGCATCGAATAAGTTCATTTGTGTCATTTGATGAACATTAAGGTCATTTTCGCCTTCCCTAGGTTTATTCTAGTCCAATTAGGGTTTTTAACCAATCTTGTGCATCCAATAGGTATGTTTGGTTCATTGGATGAACATTTAGGTCATTTTCGTCCTCCCTTCGCTTATACTCGTCCAATAAGGGTTTTTAACCAATCTTGTGCATCAAATAGGTGTGTCTGTGTCTTTTGATGAACATTTAGGTCATTTTCATCCTCCATAGACTTATTCTTGTCCAACTAGGGTTTTTAACCAATCTTGTGCATCCAATAGGTGTGTTTGTGTCATTAGATGAACATTTAGGTCATTTTCGTCGTGCCAAGGCTAATTCTTGTCCAATTAGGGTTTTTAACCAATCTTGTGCATCCAATAGGCGTGTTTGTGTCATTGGATGAACATTTAGGTCATTTTCATCGTCCCTAGTCTTATTCTTGTCCAACTAGGGTTTTTAACCAATCTTGTCCATCAAATAGGTGTGTTTGTGTCATTGAATGAACATTTAGGTCATTTTCGTCTTCCCTAGGCTAATCCTTGTCCAATTAGGGTTTCTTACCAATCTTATGCATCCAATATGTTCATTTGTCTCATTGGATGAACATTTAGGTCAGTTTCATCCTCCCTAGTCTTATTCTTGTCCAATTAGGGTTTTTAAACAATCTTGTGCATCCAATATGTGTGTTTCTGTAATTGGATGAACATTTAGGTCATTTTTGTCCATCCTAGGCTTATTCTTGTGCAATTAGGATTTTTAACCAATCTTGTGCATCCAATATGTTCATTTGTGTCATTGGATGAACATTTAGGTCATTTTTGTCCATCCTAGGCTTATTCTTGTGCAATTAGGATTTTTAACCAATCTTGTGCATCCAATATGTTCATTTGTGTCATTGGATGAACATTTAGGTCAGTTTCATCCTCCCTAGTCTTATTCTTGTCCAATTAGGGTTTTTAAACAATCTTGTGCATCCAATATGTGTGTTTCTGTAATTGGATGAACATTTAGGTCACTTTCGTCCTCCCTAGTTTAATTCTTGTCCTATTAGGGTTTCTAACCAATCTTTTGCATCCAATAAGCGTGTTTGTGTAATTGGATGAACATTTAGGTCATTTTCGTCCTCCCTAGACTTATTCTTGTCCAACTAGTGTTTTTAACCAATCTTGTGCATCCAATAGTTGTGTTTGTGTCATTGGATGAACATTTAGGTCATTTTTGTCCTCCCTAGGTTTATTCTAGTCCAATTAGGATTTTTAACCAATCTTGTGTATCCAATA
>NW_027339431.1:1760160-1775370 GCF_000331145.2 Cicer arietinum | reverse complement strand
TAGGTTCATTTGTGTCATTGGATGAACATTTAGGTCATTTTCGTCCTCCCTATGCTTATTTTTGTCCAATTAGGGTTTTTAACCAATCTTGTGCATCCAATATGTTCATTTGTGTCATTGGATGAACATTTAGGACATTTTCGTCCTCCCTAGGCTTGTTCTTGTCCAATTAGGGTTTTTAGACAATCTTGTGCATCAAATACGTTCATTTGTGTCATGGGATTCACCTTTAGGTTATTTTCGTCCTCCCTAGGCTTATTCTTGTTTAATTAGGATTTTTAACCAATCTTTTGTATCCAATAGGTGTGTTTGTGTCATTGGATGAACATTTAGGTCATTTACGTCATTCCTAGGCTTATTCTTGTCTAATTAGGGCTTTTAACCAATCTTCTGGATCCAATAAGTTCATTTGTGTCATTTGATTAACATTAAGGTCATTTTCGTCTTCCCTAGGTTTATTCTAGTCCAATTAGGGTTATAAACCAATCTTGAGCATCCAATAGGTGTGTTTGTGTCATTGGATGAACATTTAGGTCATTTTCGTCCTCCCTATGCTTATTCTTGTCCAATTAGGGTTTTTAACCAATTTTGTACATCCAAAACGGTGCGTTTGTGTCATTGGATGAACATTTAGGTCATATTCGTCCTCCCTAGGGTCATTCTTGTCAATTTTGGGTTTTTAACCAATCTTATGCATCCAATACGTTCATTTGTGTCATTGGATGAACATTTAGGTCATTTTCGTCCTTCCTCGGCTTATTCTTGTCCAATTGGGGTTTTTAACGAATCTTGTGCATCCAATAGATGTGTTTGTGTCATTGGATGAACATTTAGGTCATATTCGTCCTCCCTAGGCTCATTCTTGTCCAATTAGGGTTTTTAACCATACTTGTGCATCCAATAAGTTCATTTGTGTCATAGGATTCACATTTAGGTCATTTTCGTCCTCCCAAGGCTTATTCTTTTCCAATTAGGGTTTTTAACCAATCTTGTGCATCCAATAGGTGTGTTTGTGTCATTGGATGAACATTTAGGTCATTTTCGTCCTCCCTAGGCTTATTCTTGTGTAATTAGGGTTTTTAACCAATCTTGTGCATCCAATAGGTGTGTTTGTGTCATTGGATGAACATTTAGGTCATTTTCGTCCTCCCTAGGCTTATTCTTGTGTAATTAGGGTTTTTAACCAATCTTGTGCATCCAATAGGTGTGTTTGTGTCATTGGATGAACATTTAGGTCATTTTCGTCCTCCCTAGGCTTATTCTTGTGTAATTAGGGTTTTTAACCAATCTTGTGCATCCAATAGGTGTGTTTGTGTCATTGGATGAACATTTAGGTCATTTTCGTCCTCCCTAGGGTCATTCTTGCCAATTTAGGGTTTTTAACCAATCTTATGCATCCAATACGTTCATTTGTGTCATTGGATGAAAATTTAGGTCATTTTCGTCCTCCCTAGGCTTATTCTTGTCCAATTAGGGTTTTTAACCAATCTTGTGCATCCAATAGGTGTGTTTGTGTCATTGGATGAACATTTAGGTCATTTTCGTCCTCCCTAGGCTTATTCTTGTCCAATTAGGGTTTTTAACCAATCTTGTGCATCCAATAGGTGTGTTTGTGTCATTGGATGAACATTTAGGTCATTTTCGTCCTCCCTAGGCTTATTCTTGTCCAATTAGGGTTTTTAACCAATCTTGTGCATCCAATAGGTGTGTTTGTGTCATTGGATGAACATTTAGGTCATTTTCGTCCTCCCTAGGCTTATTCTTGTCCAATTAGGGTTTTTAACCAATCTTGTGCATCCAATAGGTGTGTTTGTGTCATTGGATGAACATTTCGGTCATTTTCGTCGTCCCTAGGCTAATTCTTGTCCAATTAGGGCTTTTAACCAATCTTCTGCATCCAATAAGTTCATTTGTGTCATTTGATGAACATTAAGGTCATTTTCGCCTTCCCTAGGTTTATTCTAGTCCAATTAGGGTTTTTAACCAATCTTGTGCATCCAATAAGTTCATTTGTGTCATTTGATGAACATTAAGGTCATTTTCGCCTTCCCTAGGTTTATTCTAGTCCAATTAGGGTTTTTAACCAATCTTGTGCATCAAATAGGTGTGTTTGTGTCATCGGATGAACATTTACGTCATTTTCGTCGTCCCTAGGCTAATTCTTGTCCAATTAGGGTTTTTAACCAATCTTATGGATCCAATACGTTTATTTGTGTCATTGGTGAACATGTAGGTCATTTTCGTCCTCCCTAGGCTCATTCTTGTCCAATTAGGGTTTTTAACCATTCTTATGCATCCAATAAGTTCATTTGTGTAATGGGATTCACATTTAGGTCATTTTCGTCCTCCCTAGACTCATTCTTGTCCAATTAGGGTTTTTAACCATTCTTGTGCATCCAATAAGTTCATTTGTGTTATGGGCTTCACATTTAGGTCATTTTCTTCCTCCCTAGGCTTATTCTTGTCCAATTAGGGTTTTTAACCATTCTTATGCATCCAATAAGTTCATTTGTGTAATGGGATTCACATTTAGGTCATTTTCGTCCTCCCTAGACTTATTCTTGTCCAACTAGGGTTTTTAAGCAACCTTGTGCATCCAATAGGTGTGTTTGTGTCATTGGATGAACATTTAGGTCATTTTCATCCTCCATAGACTTATTCTTGTCCAACTAGGGTTTTTAAGCAACCTTGTGCATCCAAATAGGTGCGTTTGTGTCATTGAATGAACATTTAGGTAATTTTCGTCCTCCCTTGGCTTATTCTCGTTCAATTAGGGTTTTTAACCAATCTTGTGCATCCAATAGGTGTATTTGTCTCATTGGATGAACAATTAGGTCATTTTCATCCTCCATAGACTTATTCTTGTCCAACTAGGGTTTTTAACCAATCTTGTGCATCCAATAAGTTCATTTGTGTAATGGGATGAACATTTAGGTCCT
The DNA here is from genome assembly GCF_000331145.2 of Cicer arietinum. NCBI lineage: Eukaryota > Viridiplantae > Streptophyta > Magnoliopsida > Fabales > Fabaceae > Cicer > Cicer arietinum. Next base: position 1,772,431 of record NW_027339431.1, on the reverse strand, counting down.
TTTCGTCCTCCCTAGGCTTATTCTTGTCCAATTAGGTGTTTTAATCAATCTTGTGCATCCAATAAGTTCATTTGTGTCATAGGATTCACATTTAGGTCATTTTCATCCTCCATAGACTTATTCTTGTCCAACTAGGGTTTTTAACCAATCTTGTGCATATAGTAGGTGTCTTTGTGTCATTGGATGAACATTTAGGTCATTTTTGTCGTCCCTAGGCTAATTCTTGTCCAATTAGGGTTTCTTACCAATCTAATGCATCCAATACGTTCATATGTGTCATTGGATGAACATTTAGGTCATTTTCATCCTCCCTAGTCTTATTCTTGTCCAATTAGGGTTTTTAACCATTTTTGTGCATCCAATATGTTTGTTTGTGTCATTGAATGAACATTTAGGTGATTTTCGTCCTCCCTAGGTTTATTCTAGTCCTAATAGGGTTTTTAACCAAACTTGTGCATCCAATAGGTGTGTTTGTGTCATTGGATGAACATTTAGGTCATTTTCGTCGTCCCTAGGCTAATTCTTGTCCAATTAGGGTTTTTAACCAATCTTGTGCATCCCATAGGTGTGTTTGTGTCATTGGATGAACATTTAGGTCATTTTCGTCGTCCCTAGGCTAATTCTTGTCCAATTAGGGTTTTTAACCAATCTTGTGCATCCCATAGGTGTGTTTGTGTCATTGGATGAACATTTAGGTCATTTTCGTCCTCCCTAGGCTTATTCTTGTCCAATTAGGGTTTTAAACCAATCTTGTGCATCCAATAAGTTCATTTGTGTCATTTGATGACCATTAAGGTCATTTTCGTCCTCCCTTGGTTTATTCTCGTTCAATTAGGGTTTTTAACCAATCTTGTGCATCCAGTACGTTCATTTGTGTAATTCGATGAACATTTAGGTCATTTTCGTCCTCCCTAGACTTATTCTTGTCCAACTAGGGTTTTTAACCAATCTTTTGCATCCAATAGGTGTGTTTGTGTCATTGGATGAATATTTAGGTCATTTTCGTCCTCCCTAGACTTATTCTTGTCCAACTAGGGTTTTTAACCAATCTTTTGCATCCAATAGGTGTGTTTGTGTCATTGGATGAATATTTAGGTCATTTTCGTCCTCCCTAGACTTATTCTTGTCCAACTAGGGTTTTTAACCAATCTTTTGCATCCAATAGGTGTGTTTGTGTCATTGGATGAACATTTAGGTCATTTTCGTCGTCCCTAGGCTAATTCTTGTCCAATTAGGGTTTCTTACCAATCTTATGTATCCAATACGTTCATTTGTGTCATTGGATGAACATTTAGGTCATTTTCATCCTCCCTAGTCTTATTCTTGTCCAATTAGGGTTTCTTACCAATCTTATGTATCCAATACGTTCATTTGTGTCATTGGATGAACATTTAGGTCATTTTCGTCCTCCCTAGGCTAATTCTTGTCCAATTAGGGTTTCTTACCAATCTTATGTATCCAATACGTTCATTTGTGTCATTGGATGAACATTTAGGTCATTTTCATCCTCCCTAGTCTTATTCCTTTCCAATTAGGGTTTTTAACCAATCTTGTGTATCCAATAGGTGTGTTTGTCATTGGATGAATATTTAGGTCATTTTCGTCCTCCCTAGGCGTATTGTTGTCTAATTAGGGCTTTTAACCAATCTTCTGCATCCAATAAGTTCATTTGTGTCATTTGATGAACATGAAGGTCATTTTCGCTCCCCCTAGGTTTATTCTAGTCCGATTAGGATTTCTAACCAACATTGTGCATCCAATAGGTGTGTTTGTGTCATTGGATGAATATTTAGGTCATTTTCGTCCTCCCTAGGCTTATTCTTGTCCAATTAGGGTTTTTAACTATTCTTGTGCATCCAATAGGTGTGTTTGTGTCATTGGATGAATATTTAGGTCATTTTCATCCTCCATAGACTTATGCTTGTCCAACTAGGGTTTTTAACCAATCTTGTGCATCCAATAGATGTCTTTATGTCATTGGATGAACATTTAGGTCATTTTTGTCGTCCCTAGGCTAATTCTTGTCCAATTAGGGTTTCTTACCAATCTTATGCATCCAATACGTTCATTTGTGTCATTGGATGAACATTTAGGTCATTTTCATACTCCCTAGTCTTATTCTTGTCCAATTAGGGTTTTTAACTATTCTTGTGCATCCAATAGGTGTGTTTGTGTCATTGGATGAACATTTAGGTCATTTTCGTCCCCCTAGGTTTATTGTAGTCCTATTAGGGTTTTTCACCAATCTTGTGCATCCAATAGGTGTGTTTGTGTCATTGGATGATCATTTAGGTCATTTTCGTCCTCCCTAGGCTTATTCTTGTCCAATTAGGGTTTTTAACCAATCTTGTGCATCCAATAAGTTCATTTGTGTCATTTGATGACCATTAAGGTCATTTTCGTCCTCCCTTGGTTTATTCTCGTTCAATTAGTGTTTTTAACCAATCTTGTGCATCCAATACGTTCATTTATGTCATTGGATGAACATTTAGGTCATTTTCGTCCTCCCTAGGCTTATTCTTGTCCAATTAGAGTTTTTAACCAATCTTGTCCATCCAATAGTTTCGTCCTCCCTAGGCATATTCTAGTCCAATTAGGGTTTTTAACCAATCTTATGCATCCAATACGTTCATTTGTTTCATTGGATGAACATTTAGGTCATTTTCATCCTCCCTAGGCTTATTCTTGTCCAATGAGGGTTTTTAAACAATCTTGTGCATCAAATAAGTTCATTTGTGTCACAGGATTTACCTTTAGGTCATTTTCGTCCTTCCTAGGCTTATTCTTGTGTAATTAGGGTTTTTAACCAATCTTGTGCATCCAATAGGTGTGTTTATGTCATTGGATGATCATTTAGGTCATTTTCATCCTCCCTAGTCTTATTCTTGTCCAATTAAGGTTTTTAACAAATCTTGTGCATCCAATAGGTGTGTTTGTGTCATTGGATGAACATTAAGGTCATTTTCGTCTTCCCTAGGTTTATTCTAGTCCAATTAGGGTTATAAACCAATCTTGAGCATCCAATAGGTGTGTTTGTGTCATTGGATGAACATTTAGGTCATTTTCGTCCTCCCTAGGCTTATTCTTGTCCAATTAGGGTTTTAACCAATTTTGTGCATCCAAAACGGCGCGTTTGTGTCATTGGATGAACATTTAGGTCATTTTCGTCCTCCCTAGGGTCATTCTTGTCAATTTTGGGTTTTTAACCAATATTATACATACAATACGTTCATTTGTGACATTGGATGAACATTTAGGTCATTTTCGTCCTCCCTCGGCTTATTCTTGTCCAATTAGGGTTTTTAACCAATCTTGTGCATCCAATAGGTGTGTTTGTGTCATTGGATGAACATTTAGGTCATTTTCGTCCTCCCTCGGCTTATTCTTGTCCAATTAGGGTTTTTAACCAATCTTGTGCATCCAATAGGTGTGTTTGTGTCATTGGATGAACATTTAGGTCATATTCGTCCTCTATAGACTTATTCTTGTCCAACTTGGGTTTTTAACCAATCTTGTGTATCCAAGAGGTGTGTTTGTGTCATTGGATGAACATTTAGGCCATTTTCATCGTCCCTTGGCTAATTCTCGTCGAATAAGGGTTTTTACCCAATCTTGTGCTTCCCATTGGTGTGTTTGTTTCATTGGATGAACATTTAGGTCATTTTCGCCCTCCCTAGGCTCATTCTTGTCCAATTACGGTTTTTAACCATACTTGTGCATCCAATAAGTTCATTTGTGTCATTGGATGAACATTTAGGTCATTTTCATCCTCCCTAGGCTTATTCTTGGCCAATTAGGGTTTTTAACCAATCTTGTGCATCCAATAGATGTGTTTGTGTCATTGGCTGAACATTTAGGTCATTTTCATCCTCCCTAGGCTTATTCTTGGCCAATTAGGGTTTTTAACCAATCTTATGCATCCAATACGTTCATTTGTGTCATTGGATGAACATTTAGGTCATTTTCGACCTCCCTATGCTTAATCTTGTCCAATTAGGGTTTTTAACCAATCTTGTGCATCCAATAGTCGTGTTTCTGTCATTGGATGAACATTTAGGTCATTTTCATCGTCCCTAGTCTTATTCTTGTCCAACTAGGGTTTTTAACCAATCTTTTGCATCCAATAGGTGTGTTTGTATCATTGAATGAACATTTAGGTCATTTTCTTCGTCCCTAGGATAATCCTTGTCCAATTAGGGTTTCTTACCAATCTTATGCATCCAATACGTTCATTTGTCTCATTGGATGAACATTTAGGTCATTTTCGTCCTCCCTAGGCTTATTCTTGTGCAGTTAGGGTTTTTAACCAATCTTGTGCATCCAATATGTGTGTTTGTGTCATTGGATGAACATTTCGGTCATTTTCATCCTCCCTAGTCTTATTCTTGTCCAATTAGAGTTTTTACCCAATCTTCTGCATCCAACAAGTGTGTTTGTGTCATTGGATGAACATTTAGGTCATTTTCGTCCTCCCTAGGTTTATTCTAGTCCAGTTGGGGTTTTTAACCAATCTTGTGTATCCAATAGGTGTGTTTGTGTCATTGGATGAACATTTAGGTTATTTTTGTCCTCCCTAGGTTTATTCTAGTCCAATTAGGGTTTTCACCAATCTTGGGCATCCAATAGGTGTGTTTGTGTGATTGGATGAACATTTAGGTCATTTTCGTCCTCCCTAGGTTTATTCTAGTCCAATTACGGTTTTTAACCAATCTTGGGCATCCAATAGGTGTGTTTGTGTCATTGGATGAACATTTAGGTCATTTTCGTCATCCCTCTGCTTATTCTTGTCCAATTAGGGTTTTTAGCCTATCTTATGGATCCAATAGTTGTGTTTGTGTCATTGGATGAACATTTAGATTATTTTCGTCCTCCCTAGGCTTATTCTTGTCCAATTAGGGTTTTTAACCAATCTTTTGCATCCAATAACTGTGTTTGTGTAATTGGATGAACATTTAGGTCATTTTCGTCCTCCCTAGACTCATTCTTGTCCAATTAGGGTTTTTAACCAATCTTGTGCATCCAATATGTGTGTTTGTGTTATTGGATGAACATTTAGGTCATTTTCGTCCTCCCTAGTTTAGTTCTAGTCCTATTAGGGTTTTTAACCAATCTTGTGCATCCAATAGGTGTGTTTGTGTCATTGGATTAAAGTTTTGGTCATTTTCGTCCTCCCTATGCTTATTCTTGTCCAATTAGGGTTGTTAACCAATCTTGTGCATCCAATACGTTCATTTATGTCATTTGATGAACATTTAGGACATGTTCGTCCACCCTAGGCTTGTTCTTGTCCCATTAGGGTTTTTAGACAATCTTGTGCATCAAATAAGTTCATTTGTGTCATGGGATTCACCTTTAGGTTATTTTTGTGCTGCCTAGGCTTATTCTTGTGTAATTAGGATTTTTAACCAATATTGTGTATCAAATAGGTGTGTTGTGTCATTGGATGAACATTTAGGTCATTTAGGTCCTTCCTAGGCTTATTCTTGTCTAATTAGGGCTTTTAACCAATCTTCTGGATCCAATAAGTTCATTTGTGTCATTTGATTAACATTAAGGTCATTTTCGTCTTCCCTAGGTTTATTCTAGTCCAATTAGGGTTATAAACCAATCTTGAGCATCCAATAGGTGTGTTTGTGTCATTGGATGAACATTTAGGTCGTTTTCGTCCTCCCTAGGCTTATTCTTGTCCAATTAGGGTTTTTAACCAATTTTGTGCATCCAAAACGGCGCGTTTGTGTCATTGGATGAACATTTAGGTCATTTTCGTCCTCCCTAGGGTCATTCTTGTCAATTTTGGGTTTTTGACCAATCTTATACATACAATACGTTCATTTGTGTCATTGGATGAACATTTAGGTCATTTTCGTCCTCCCTCTGCTTATTCTTGTCCAATTAGGGTTTTTAACGAATCTTGTGCATCCAATAGATGTGTTTGTGTCATTGGATGAACATTTACGTCATTTCCGTCCTCCCTTGGCTTATTCTTGTCCAATTAGGGTTTTGAACCAATCTTGGGCATCCAATAGGTGTGTTTGTGTCATTGGATGAACATTTAGGTCATATTCGTCCTCTATAGACTTATTCTTATCCAACTTGGGTTTTTAACCAATCTTGTGCATCCAATACGTGTGTTTGTGTCATTGGATGAACATTTAGGCCATTTTCATCGTCCCTTGGCTAATTCTCGTCGAATAAGGGTTTTTACCCAATCTTGTGCTTCCCATAGGTGTGTTTCTTTCATTGGATGAACATTTAGGTCATTTTCGCCCTCCCTAGGATTTTTAACCATACTGGTGCATCCAATAAGTTCATTTGTGTCATTGGATGAACATTTAGGTCATTTTCGTCCTCCCTAGGCTTAATCTTGTCCAATTAGGGTTTTTAACCAATCTTGTGCATCCACTAGGTTTATTTTTGTCCAATAAGAGTTTTTAACCATTCTTGTGCATCCAATAGGTGTGTTTGTGTCATTGGATGAACATTTAGGTCATTTTCGTAGTCCCTAGGCTAATTCTCGTCCAACTAGGGTTTTTAACCAATCTTGTGCATCCCATAGGTGTGTTTGTTTCATTGGATGAACATTTAGGTCATTTTCATACTCCAAAGACTTATTCTTGTCCAACTAGGGTTTTTGAACCAATCTTGTGCATCCAATAGGTGTGTTTGTGTCATTGGATGAACATGTAGGTCATTTTCGTCGTCGCTAGGTTAATTCTCGTCCAATTTGGGTTTTTAACCAATCTTATGAATCCAATATGTTGATTTGTGTCATTGGATGAACATTTAGGTCATTTTTGTCATCCCTAGGCTCATTCTTGTCCAATTAGGGTTTTTAACCATCCTTGTGCATCCAATAAGTTCAATTGTGTAATGAGATTCACATTTAGGTCATTTTCGTCTTCCCTTGGCTCATTCTTATCCAATTAGGGTTTTTAACCATTCTTGTGCATCCAAATAGGTGTGTTTGTGTCATTGGATGAACATTTAGGTCATTTTCGTCCTCCCTTGGCTTATTCTCGTCCAATTAGGGTTTTGAACCAATCTTGTGCATCCCAATGGATGAATATTTAGGTCATTTTCATCCTCCAAAGACTTATTCTTGTCCAACTAGGGTTTTTAACCAATCTTGTGCATCCAATAGGTGTGTTTGTGTCATTGGATGAACATTTAGGTCATTTTCATCCTCCCTAGAATTATTCAAGTCCAACTAGAGTTTTTAACCAATCTTTTGCATCCAATAGGTGTGTCGTTGGATGAACATTTAGGTCATTTTCGTCTTCCCAAGGCTTATTCTTGTCCAATTAGGGTTTTTAACCAATCGTTTGAATCCAATAAGTGCATTTTTGTCATTGGATTAAAATTTAGGTCATTTTCGTCCTCCCTAGGTTTATTCTAGTCCGATTAGGGTTTTTAACCAATCTTGTGCATCCAATAGGTGTGTTTGTGTCATTGGATGAACATTTAGGTCATTTTCGTCCTCCCTAGGCTTATTCTTGTCTAATTAGGGCTTTTAACCAATCTTGTGCATCCATTAAGTTCATTTGTGTCATTTGATGAACATTAAGGTCATGTTCATCCTCCCTAGGTTTATTCAAGTCCAATTAGGGATTTTAACCAATTTTGTGCATCCAATAGGTGTGTTTGTGTAATTGGATGAACATTTAGGTCATTTTCGTCCTTCTTAGGGTCATTGATGTCCAATTAGGGTTTTTAACCAGTCTTGTGAATCCAATACGTGTGTTTGTGTCATTTGATGAACATTTAGGTCATTTTCATCCTCCCTTGTCTTATTCTTGTCTAATTAGGGCTTTTAACCAATCTTGTGCATCCATTAAGTTCATTTGTGTCATTTGATGAACATTAAGGTCATTTTCGTCCTCCCTAGGTTTATTAAAGTCCAATTAGGGGTTTTAACCAATCTTGTGCATCCAATAGGTGTGTTTGTGTAATTGGATGAATATTTAGGTCATTTTCGTCCTTCTTAGGCTCATTCATGTCAAATAAGGGTTTTTAACCAATCTTGTGCATCCAATAGGTGTGTTTGTGTCATTTGATGAACATTTAGGTCATTTTCATCCTCCCTAGTCTTATTGTTGTCCAAATAGGGTTTTTAACCAATCTTGTGCATCCAATAAGTTCATTTGTGTCATTTGATGAACATTAAGGTCATTTTCGTCCTCCCTAGGTTTATTCTAGTCCAATTAGGGGTTTTAACCAATCTTGTGCATCCAATAAGTTCATTTGTGTCATTTGATGAACATTAAGGTCATTTTCGTCCTCCCTAGGTTTATTCTAGTCCAATTAGGGGTTTTAACCAATCTTGTGCATCCAATAAGTTCATTTGTGTCATTTGATGAACATTAAGGTCATTTTCGTCCTCCCTAGGTTTATTCTAGTCCAATTATGGTTTTTAACCAATCTTGGGCATCCAATAGGTGTGTTTCTGTAATTGGATGAACATTTAGGTCATTTTCGTCCTTCTTAGGCTCATTCATGTCCAATTATGGTTTTTAACCAATCTTGTGCATCCAATAGGTGTGTTTGTGTCATTTGATGAACATTTAGGTCATTTTCATCCTCCCTAGTCTTATTGTTGTCCAAATAGGGTTTTTAACCAATCTTGTACATCCAATAGGTGTGTTTGTGTCATTTGATGGACATTTAGGTCATTTCCGTCCTCCCTAGGCTTATTCTTCTCCAATTAAGGTTTTTAACCAATCTTGTGCATCCAATAAGTTCATTTGTGTCATTTGATGAACATTAAGGTCATTTTCATCCTCCCTAGGTTTATTCTAGTCCAATTAGGGTTTTTAACCAATCTTGTGCATCTAAATTGGATGAACATTTAGGTCATTTTTGTCCTCCCTAGACTTATTCTTGTCCAACTAGGGTTTTTATCCAATCTTGTGCATCCAATAGGTGTGTTTGTGTCATTGGATGAAGATTTAGGTCATTTTTGTCCTCCCTAGGCTCACTCTTGTCCAATTAGGGTTTTTAACCAGTCTTATGTAACCAATACGTTCATTTGTGTCATTGATGGAACATTTAGGTGATTTTTGTCCTCCCTAAGCTTATTCTTGTCTAATTAGGTCTTTTAACCAATCTTGTGCATCCAATAAGTTCATTTGTGTCATTTGATGAACATTAAGGTCATTTTCGTCTTCCATAGGTTTATTCTAATCCAATTAGGGTTTTTAACCAATCTTGTGTATCCAATAGGTGTGTTTGTGTCATTGGATTAACATTTATGTCATTTTCTTCCTCCCTTGGTGTATTCTTGTCCAATTAGGGATTTGAACCAATCTTGTGTATCCAATAGGTGTGTTTGTGTCATTGGATGAACATTTAGGTCATTTTCATCCTCCGTAGTCTTATTCTTGTCCAATTAGGGTTTTTAACCAATCTTGTGCATCCAATATGTGTGTTTGTGTCATTGGATGAACATTTAGGTCATTTTCGTCGTCCCTAAGCTAATTCTTGTCCAATTAGGGTTTCTTACCAATCATATGCAACCAATACGTTCATTTGTGACATTGGATGAACATTTAGGTCATTTTCATCCTCCGTAGTCTTATTCTTGTCCAATTAGGGTTTTTAACCAATCTTGTGCATCCAATATGTGTGTTTGTGTCATTGGATGAACATTTAGGTCATTTTCGTCCTCCCTAGGTTTATTCTAGTCCTATTAGTGTTTTTAACCATCCTTATGCATCCAATAAGTTCATTTGTGTAATGGAATTCACATTTAGGTCATTTTCGTCCTCCTTAGGCTCATTCTTGTCCAATTAGGGTTTTTAACCTTTCTTGTGCATCCAATAAGTTCATTTGTGTAATGGGATTCACATTTAGGTCATTTTCGTCCTATTAAGGCTCATTCTGGTCCAATTAGGGTTTTTAACCAATCTTGTGCGACCAAATAGGTGTGTTTGTGTCATTGGATCAACATTTAGGTCATGTTCGTCTTCCCTTGGCTTATTCTCGTCCAATTAGGGTTTTTAACCAATCTTGTGCATCCAATTGGTGTCTTTGTGTACTTGGATGAACATTTAGGTCATTTTCGTCGTCCCTAGGCTAATTCTTGTCCAATTTGCGTTTCTTACCAATCTTATGCATCCAATACGTTCATTTGTGTCATTGGATGAACATTTAGGTCATTTTCATCCTCCCTAGTTTTATTCTTGTCCAATTAGGGTTTTTAACCAATCTTGTGCATCCAATATGTGTGTTTGTGTCATTGGATGAACATTTCGGTCATTTTCGTCTTCCCTAGTTTATTCTAGTCCTATCAGTGTTTTTAACCAATCTTGTGCATCCAATAGGTGTGTTTGTGTCATTGGATGAACATTTAGGTCATTTTCATTCTCCCTAGTCTTATTCTTGTCCAATTAGGGTTTTTAACCAATCTTGTGCATCCAACAGGTGTGTTTGTGTCATTGGATGAACATTTAGGTCATTTTCGTCCTCCCTAGGTTTATTCTAGTCCAATTGGGGTTTTAACCAATCTTGTGTATCCAATAGGTGTGGTTGTGTCATTGGATGAACATTTAGGTCATTTTCGTCCTCTCTAGGCTTATTCTTGTCTAATTAGGGCTTTTAACCAATCTTCTGCATCAAATAATTTCATTTGTGTCATTTGATGAACATTAAGGTCATTTTCGTCTTCCCTAGGTTTATTCTAGTCCAATTAGGGTTTTTAACCAATCTTGTGGAACCAATAGGTGTGTTTGTGTCATTGAAAGAACATTTACGTGATTTTCGTCCTCCCTAGGTTTATTCTTCTCCAATTAGGGTTTTTAACCAATCTTGGGCATCCAATAGGTCTGTTTGTGTCATTGGATGATCATTTAGGTCATTTTCGTCGTCCCTAGGCTAATTTTCGTCTAATTAGGGTTTTTAACCAATCTTGTGCATCCCATAGGTGTGTTTGTGTCATTGGATGAACATTTAGGTCATTTTCATCCTCCAAAGACTTATTCTTGTCCAACTAGTGTTTTTGAACAAATCTTGTGCATCCAATAGGTGTGTTTGTGTCATTGGATGAAGATGTAGGTCGTCGTCCCTAGGCTAATTCTGGTCCAATTAGGGTATTTAACCATCCTTGTGCATCCAATAAGTTCATTTGTGTAATGGGATTCACATTTAGGTCATTTTCGTCCTCCTTAGGTTCATTCTTGTCCAATTAGCGTTTTTAACCAATCTTGTGCATCCAATAAGTTCATTTGTGTAATGGGATTCACATTTAGGTCATTTTCGTCCTCCTTAGGTTCATTCTTGTCCAATTAGCGTTTTTAACCAATCTTGTGCATCCAATAAGTTCATTTGTGTAATGGGATTCACATTTAGGTCATTTTCGTCCTCCTTAGGTTCATTCTTGTCCAATTAGCGTTTTTAACCAATCTTGTGCATCCAATAAGTTCATTTGTGTAATGGGATTCACATTTAGGTCATTTTCGTCCTCCTTAGGTTCATTCTTGTCCAATTAGAGTTTTTAACCATTTGTGTGCATCCAATAAGTTCTTTTGTGTCATCAGATTCACATTTAGGTCATTTTCGTCCTCCCTAGGCTTATTCTTGTCCAATTAGGGTTTTAACCAATCTTGTGCATCCAAATAGGTGTGTTTGTGTCATTCGATGAACATTTAGGTCATTTTCGTCCTCCCTTGGCTTAGTCTCGTCCAATTAGGGTTTTTAACCAATCTTGTGCATCCCATAGGTGTGTTTGTGTCATTGGATGAACATTTAGGTCATTTTCATCCTCCAAAGACTTATTCTTGTCCAACTAGGGTTTTTGAACCAATCTTGTGCAACCAATACGTGTGTTTGTGTCATTGGATGAACATTTAGGTCATTTTCGTCCTCCCTAGGCTCATTCTTGTCCAATTAGGGTTTTAACCAATCTTATGCGTCCAATACGTTCATTTGTGTCATTGGATGAACATTTAGGTCATTTCCGTCCTCCCTAAGCTTATTCTTGTCCAATTAGGGTTTTTAAACAATCTTGTGCATCAAATAAGTTCATTTGTGTCATGGGATTCACCTTTAGGTCATTTTCGTCCTCCCTAGGCTTATTCTTGTGTAATTAGGATTTTTAACCAATCTTGGGCATCCAATAGGTGTCTTTGTGTCATTGGATGAACATTTCGGTCATTTTAATCCTCCCTAGTCTTATTCTTGTCCAATTAGAGTTTTTAACCAATCTTGTGCATCCAATATGTGTGTTTGTGTCATTGGATGAACATTTAGGTCATTTTCGTCCTCCCTAGGTTTATTC
>NW_027339431.1:1759385-1760132 GCF_000331145.2 Cicer arietinum | reverse complement strand
CCAATGTTGTGCATCCAATAGGTGTGTTTGTGTCAATGGATGAACATTTTGGTCATTTTCGTCCTCCCTATGCTTATTCTTGTCCAATTAGGGTTTTTACCAATCTTGTGCATCCTTTAAGTTCATTTGTGTTATTTGATGAACATTATGGTCATTTTCGTCCTCCCTTGGTTTATTCTAGTCCAATTAGGGTTTTTAACCAATCTTGTGCATCCAATAAGTGTGTTTGCGTAATTGGATGAACATTTAGGTCATTTTCGTCCTCCCTAGACTTATTCTTGTCCAACTAGGGTTTTTGACCAATCTTGTGCATGCAATAGTTGTGTTTGTGTCATTGGATGATCATTTAGGTCATTTTCGTCCTCCCTAGGCTCATTCTTGTCCAATTAGGGTTTTTAACCAATCTTATGCGTCCAATACGTTCATTTGTGTCATTGGATGAACATTTAGGTCATTTTCGTCCTCCCTAAGCTTATTCTTGTCCAATTAGGGTTTTTAAACAATCTTGTGCATCAAATAAGTTCATTTGTGTCATGGGATTCACCTTTAGGTCATTTTCGTCCTCCCTAGGCTTATTCTTGTGTAATTAGGCAATATGTGTGTTTGTGTCATTGGATGAACATTTAGGTCATTTTCGTCCTCCCTAGGTTTATTCTAGTCCTATTAGGGTTTTTAACCAATGTTGTGCATCCAATAGGTGTGTTTGTGTCAATGGATGAACATTTTGGTCATTTTCGTCCTCCCTAT
>NW_027339431.1:1756866-1759097 GCF_000331145.2 Cicer arietinum | reverse complement strand
CATTTAGGTCATTTTCGTCCTCCCTAGGCTCATTCTTGTCCAATTAGGGTTTTTAACCAATCTTATGCGTCCAATACGTTCATTTGTGTCATTGGATGAACATTTAGGTCATTTTCGTCCTCCCTAAGCTTATTCTTGTCCAATTAGGGTTTTTAAACAATCTTGTGCATCAAATAAGTTCATTTGTGTCATGGGATTCACCTTTAGGTCATTTTCGTCCTCCCTAGGCTTATTCTTGTGTAATTAGGATTTTTAACCTATCTTGTGCATCTAATAGGTGTCTTTGTGTCATTGGATGAACATTTCGGTCATTTTCATCCTCCCTAGTCTTATTCTTGTCCAATTAGAGTTTTTACCAAATCTTGTGCATCCAACAGGTTTGTTTGTGTCATTGGATGAACATTTAGGTCATTTTCGTCCTCCCTAGGCTTATTCTTTTCCAATTAAGGTTTTTACCAAATCTTGTGCATCCAACAGGTTTGTTTGTGTCATTGGATGAACATTTAGGTCATTTTCGTCCTCCCTAGGCTTATTCTTGTCTAATTAGGGCTTTTAACCAATCTTCTGCATCCAATAATTTCATTTGTGTCATTTGATGATCATTAAGGTCATTATCGTCTTCCCTAGGTTTATTCTAGTCCAAAAAGGGCTTTTAACCAATCTTGTGGATCCAATAGGTGTGTTTGTGTCATTGAATGAACATTTACGTCACTTTCTTCCACCCTAGGTTTATTCTTCTCCAATTAGGGTTTTTAACCAATCTTGGGCATCCAATAGGTGTGTTTGTGTCATTGCATGAACATTTAGGTCATTTTCATCCTCCCTAGTTTTATTCTAGTCCAATTATGGTTTTTAACCAATCTTGGGGATCCAATAGGTGTGTTTGTGTCATTGGATGAACATTTAGTTCATTTTCGTCCTCCCTGTGCTTATTCTTGTCCAATTAGGGTTTTAAACCAATCTTGTGCATCCACAGGTTGTCTTTGTGTCATTGGATGAACATTTAGATTATATTACTCCTCCCTAGGCTTATTCTTGTCCAATTAGGGTTTTTAACCAATCTTGTGTATCCAATAAATGTGTTTGTGTGTTTGGTTGAACATTTAGTTCATTTTCGTCCTCGCTTGGCGTATTCTTGTCCAATTAGGGTTTTTAACCAATCTTGTGCATCCAATAGGTGTGTTTGTGTCATTGGATGAACATTTAGGTCATTTTCATCCTCCATAGGTTTATTCTAGTCCAATTAGGGTTTTTAACCATACTTGTGAATCCAATAGGTATGTTTGTGTCATTGGATGAACATTTAGGTCATTTTCATCCTCCCTAGTCTTAGTCTTGTCCAACTAGGGTTTTTGAACCAATCTTGTGCATCCAATAGGTGTGTTTGTGTCATTGGATAAATATTTAGGACATTTTCGTTGTCCCCAGGCTAATTCTTGTCCAATTAGGGTTTTTACCCATTCTTGTGCATCCAATAAGTTTATTTGTGTCATGGGATTCACATTTTGGTCATTTTCGTCCTCCCTAGGCTCATTCTTGTCCAATTAGGGTTTTTAACCATTCTTGTGCATCCAATAAGTTCATTTGTGTCATGGGATTCACATTTAGGTCATTTCCGTCCTCCCTAGGCTCATTCTTGTCCAATTAGGGTTTTTAACCAATGTTGTGCATCCTATAGGTGTGTTTGTGTCATTGGATGAACATTTAGGTCATTTTCGTCCTCCCTCGGCTCATTCTTGTCCAATTAGGGTTTTTAACCAATGTTGTGCATCCTATAGGTGTGTTTGTGTCATTGGATGAACATTTAGGTCATTTTCGTCCTCCCTCGGCTCATTCTTGTCCAATTAGGGTTTTTAACAAATCTTGTGCATCCAATAGGTGTGTTTGTGTCATTGGATGAACATTTAGGTCATTTTTGTAGTCCCCATGCTAATTCTCGTCCAATTAGGGTTTTTAACCAATGTTGTGCATCCTATAGGTGTGTTTGTGTCATTGGATGAACATTTAGGCCATTTTGGTTGTCCTTACGGTCATTCTTGTCAATTTAGGGTTTTTAACCCATCTTAAGCATCCAATACATTCATTTGTGTCATTGGATGAACATTTAGGTCATTTTCGTCCTCCCTAGGTTTATTCTTGTCCAATTAGGGTTTTTAACCAATCTTGTGCATCCAATAAGTTCATTTGTGTCATGGGATTCACATTTAGGTCATTTTCGTCCTCCCTAGGCT
>NW_027339431.1:1749485-1756584 GCF_000331145.2 Cicer arietinum | reverse complement strand
TGAACATTTAGGTCATTTTCGTCCTCCCTTGGCGTATTCATGTCCAATTAGGGTTTTTAACAAATCTTGTGCATCCAATAGGTGTGTTTGTGTCATTGGATGAACATTTAGGTCATTTTTGTAGTCTCTAGGCTAATTCTCGTCCAATTAGGGTTTTTAACCAATGTTGTGCATCCTATAGGTGTGTTTGTGTCATTGGATGAACATTTAGGCCATTTTGGTTGTCCTTAGGGTCATTCTTGTCAATTTAGGGTTTTTAACCCATCTTATGCATCCAATACATTCATTTGTGTCATTGGATGAACATTTAGGTCATTTTCGTCCTCCCTAGGTTTATTCTTGTCCAATTAGGGTTTTTAACCAATCCTGTGCATCCAATAAGTTCATTTGTGTCATGGGATTCACCTTTAGGTCATTTTCGTCCTCCCTAGGCTTATTCTTGTGTAATTAAGGTTTTTAACCAATATTGTGCATCCAATAGGTGTGTTTGTGTCATTGGATGAACATTTAGGTCATTTTCGTCGTCCCTAGGCTAATTCTTGTCCAATAAGGGATTCTTACCAATCTTATGGATCCAATACGTTCATTTGTGTCATTGGATGAACATTTAGGTCATTTTTGTCCTCCCTAGTCTTATTCTTGTCCAATTAGGGTTTTTAACCAATCTTGTGCATCCAATAGGTGTGTTTGTGTCATTGGATGAACATTTAGGTCATTTTTGTCCTCCCTAGTCTTATTCTTGTCCAATTAGGGTTTTTAACCAATCTTGTGCATCCAATAGGTGTGTTTGTGTCATTGGATGAACATTTACGTCATTTTCGTCCTCCCTAGGCTCATTCTTTTCCACTTAGGGTTTTTAACCAATCTTATGCATCCAATACGTTCATTTGGGTCATTGGATGAACATTTAGGTCATTTTCGTCCTCCCTTGGCTTATTCTTGTCCAATTAGGGTTTTTAACCAATCTTGGGCATCCAATAGGTGTGTTTGTGTCATTGGATGAATATTTAGGTCATTTTCGTCCTCCCTAGGCTTATTCTTGTCCAATTAGGGTTTTTAACCAATCATGTGCATCCACTAGTTGTGTTTGTGTCATTGGATGAACTTTTAGATTATTTACGTCCTCCTTAGGCTTATTCTTGTCCAATACGGGTTTTTAACCAATCTTGTGCATCCAATAGATGTTTTTGTCTGTTTGGTTGAACATTTAGGTCATTTTCGTCCTCCCTTGGCGTATTCTTGTCCAATTAGGGTTTTTAACCAATCTTGTGCATCCAATAGGTGTATTTGTGTCATTGGATGAACATTTAGGTCATATTTGTCCTCCATAGACTTATTCTTGTCCAACTAGGGTTTTTAACCAATCGTGTGCATCCAATAGGTGTGTTTGTGTTATTGGATGAACATTTAGGCCATTTTGGTTGTCCTTAGGGTCATTCTTGTCAATTTAAGGTTTTTAACCCATCTTATGCATCCAATACATTCATTTGTGTCATTGGATGAACATTTAGGTCATTTTCGTCCTCCCTAGGCTTATTCTTGTGTAATTAAGGTTTTTAACCAATCGTGTGCATCCAATAGGTGTGTTTGTTTCCCTAGGCTTATTCTTGTGTAATTAAGGTTTTTAACCAATCGTGTGCATCCAATAGGTGTCTTTGTGTCATTGGATGAACATTTAGGTCATTTTCGTCGTCCCTAGGCTAATTCTTGTCCAATTAGGGATTCTTACCAATCTTATGGATCCAATACGTTCATTTGTGTCATTGGATGAACATTTAGGACATTTTCATTCTCCCTAGTCTTATTCCTTTCCAATTAGGGTTTTTAACAAATCTTTTGTATCTAATAGGTGTGTTTGTGTCATTGGATAAATATTTAGGTTATTTTTCGTCTTCCTTAGGCTTATTCTTGTCTAATTAGGGGTTTTAACCAATCTTCTGCATCCAATAATTTCATTTGTGTCATTTGATGAACATTAAGGTCATATTCGTCTTCCGTAGGTTTATTCTAGTCCAATTAGGGTTTTTAACCAATCTTGTGCATCCAAATAGGTGCGTTTGTGTCATTGGATGAACATTTAGGTCATTTTCGTCCTCCCTGGGCTTATTCTCGTTCAATTATGGTTTTTAACCAATCTTGTGCATCCAATAGGTGTGTTTGTGTCATTGGATGAACATTTAGGTCATTTTCATCCTCCATAGACTTATTCTTGTCCAACTAGGGTTTTTAACCAATCTTGTGCATCCAAATAGGTGCGTTTGTGTCATTGGATGAACATTTAGGTAATATTCGTCCTCCCTTGGCTTATTCTCGTTCAATTAGGGTTTTTGAACCAATCTTGTGCATCCAATAGGTGTGTTTGTGTCATTGGATGAACATTTAGGTCATTTTCATCATCCATAGACTTATTCTTGTCCAACTAGGGTTTTTATCCAATCTTGTGCATCCAATAGGTGTGTTTGTGTCATTGGATGAACATTTAAGTCATTTTCGTCGTCCCAAGGCTAATTCTTGTCTAATTAGGGTTTCTTACCAATCTTATACATTCAATACGTTCATTTGTGTCATTTGATGACCATTTAGGTCATTTTCATCTTCCTTAGTCTTATTCTTGTCCAATTAGGGTTTTTAACCATTCCTGTGCATCCAATATGTGAGTTTGTGTCATTGGATGAACATTTAGGTCATTTTCGTCCTCCCTTGGTTTATTCTCGTTCAATTAGGGTTTTTAACAAATCTTGTGCATCCAATAGGTGTGTTTGTGTCATTGGATGATCATTTAGGTCATTTTCGTCCTCCCTAGGTTTATTCTTGTCCAATTAAGGTCATTTTCGTCCTCCCTTGGTTTATTCTCGTTCAATTAGGGTTTTTAACAAATCTTGTGCATCCAATAGGTGTGTTTGTGTAATTGGATGAACATTTCTGTCATTTTCGTCCTCCCTAGACTTATTCTTTTCCAACTAGGGTTTTTAACCAATCTTGTGCATCCAATAGGTGTGTTTGTGTCATTGGATGAACATTTAGGTCATTTTCGTCCTCCCTAGGTTTATTGTAGTTCAATAAGGGTTTTTAACCAATCTTGTGTATCCAAAAGGTGTGTTTGTGTCATTGGATGAACATTAAGGTCATTTTCGTCCTCCCTAGGCTTATTCTTGTCTAATTAGGGCTTTTAACCAATGTTCTGCATTCAATAATTTCATTTGTGTCATTTGATGAACATGACGATCATTTTCGTCTTCCCTAGGTTTATTCTAGTCCAATTATGTTTTTTAACCAATCTTGTGCAGCCAATAGGTGTGTTTGTACCATTGGATGAACATTTAGGTCATTTTCGTCCTCCCATGGCTTATACTCGTCCAATTAGGGTTTTTAAACAATCTTGTGCATCAAATAGGTGCGTTTGTGTCATTTGATTAACATTTAGGTCATTTTCATCCTCCCTTGGCTTATTCTCGTTCAATTATGGTTTTTAACCAATCTTGTGCATCCAATAGGTGTGTTTGTGTCATTGGATGAACATTTCGGTCATTTTCGTCCTCCCTAGGCTTATTCTTGTCCAATTCGGGTTTTTAACCAATCTTGTGCATCGTCATTTTCATCCTCCCTTAACCAATCTTATGCATCCAATAGGTTTATTTGTGTCATTGGATGAACATTTCGGTCATTTTCGTCCTCCCTAGGCTTATTCTTGTCCAATTCGGGTTTTTAACCAATCTTGTGCATCGTCATTTTCATCCTCCCTTAACCAATCTTATGCATCCAATAGGTTTATTTGTGTCATTGGATGAACATTTCGGTCATTTTCGTCCTCCCTAGGCTCATTCTTGTCCAATTAGGGTTTTTAACCATTCTTGTGCGTCCAATATGTTCATTTGTTTAATGGGATTCACATTTCGGTCATTTTCGTCCTCCCTAGGCTCAATCTTGTCCAATTAGGGTTTTTAACCTTTCTTGTGCATCCAATAAGTTCATTTGTGTCATTGGATGATCATTTAGGTCATTTTCGTCCTTCCTAGGCTTATTCTAGTCCAATTAGGGTTTTTGACCTTTCTCGTGCATCCAATAAGTTCATTTGTGTCATTGGATGATCATTTAGGTCATTTTCGTCCTTCCTAGGCTTATTCTAGTCCAATTAGGGTTTTTGACCTTTCTCGTGCATCCAATAAGTTCATTTGTGTCATTGGATGATCATTTAGGTCATTTTCGTCCTTCCTAGGCTTATTCTAGTCCAATTAGGGTTTTTGACCTTTCTCGTGCATCCAATAAGTTCATTTGTGTCATTGGATGATCATTTAGGTCATTTTCGTCCTTCCTAGGCTTATTCTAGTCCAATTAGGGTTTTTGACCTTTCTCGTGCATCCAATAAGTTCATTTGTGTCATTGGATGATCATTTAGGTCATTTTCGTCCTTCCTAGGCTTATTCTAGTCCAATTAGGGTTTTTGACCTTTCTCGTGCATCCAATAAGTTCATTTGTGTCATTGGATGATCATTTAGGTCATTTTCGTCCTTCCTAGGCTTATTCTAGTCCAATTAGGGTTTTTGACCTTTCTCGTGCATCCAATAAGTTCATTTGTGTCATTGGATGATCATTTAGGTCATTTTCGTCCTTCCTAGGCTTATTCTAGTCCAATTAGGGTTTTTGACCTTTCTCGTGCATCCAATAAGTTCATTTGTGTCATTGGATGATCATTTAGGTCATTTTCGTCCTTCCTAGGCTTATTCTAGTCCAATTAGGGTTTTTGACCTTTCTCGTGCATCCAATAAGTTCATTTGTGTCATTGGATGATCATTTAGGTCATTTTCGTCCTTCCTAGGCTTATTCTAGTCCAATTAGGGTTTTTGACCTTTCTCGTGCATCCAATAAGTTCATTTGTGTCATTGGATGATCATTTAGGTCATTTTCGTCCTTCCTAGGCTTATTCTAGTCCAATTAGGGTTTTTGACCTTTCTCGTGCATCCAATAAGTTCATTTGTGTCATTGGATGATCATTTAGGTCATTTTCGTCCTTCCTAGGCTTATTCTAGTCCAATTAGGGTTTTTGACCTTTCTCGTGCATCCAATAAGTTCATTTGTGTCATTGGATGATCATTTAGGTCATTTTCGTCCTCCCTACGCTTATTCTTGTCCAATTAGGATTTTTAACCAATCTTGTGCATCCAATAGGTGTGTTTGTGTCATTGGAAGAACATTTAGGTCATTTTCGTCCTCGCTAGGCTTATTCTTGTCTAATTAAGATTTTAACCAATCTGGTACATCCAATAGGTGTGTTTGTTTCATTGGATGAACATTTAGGTCATTTTCGTCGTTCCTGGGCTAATTCTTGTCCAATTAGGGTTTCTTACCAATCTTATGCATCCAATACGTTCATTAGTGTCATTGGATGAACATTTAGGTCATTTTCATCCTCCCTTGTCTTATTCCTGTCTATATACGGCTTTTAACCAATCTTGTGCATCCATTAAGTTCATTTGTGTCATTTGATGAACATTAAAGTCATTTTCGTCCTCCCTAGGTTTATTCAAGTCCAATTAGGGGTTTTAACCAATCTAGTGCATCCAATAGGTGTGTTTGTGTAATTGGATGAACATTTAGGTCATTTTCGTCCTCCCTAGGCTTATTCTTGTCCAATTCGGGTTTTTAACCAATCGTGTGCATCCAATACATTCATTTGTGTCGTTGGATGAACATTTAGGTCATTTTCGTCCTTCCTTGGCTTATTCTTGTCCAATTAGGGTTTTTATCCAATCTTGTGCATCCAATAAGTTCATTTGTTTTATTGGATGAACATTTAGGTCATTTTCTTCTTCCCTAGGTTTATTCTAGTCCAATTAGGGTTTTTAACCAATCTTGTGCATCCAACTGGTGTGTTTCTGTCATTGGATGAACATTTAGGTCTTTTTGTCCTCCCTAGGCTTATTCTTGTTCAATTAGGGTTTTTAACCAATATGGTGCATCAAATACGTTCATTTGTGTCGTTGCATGAACATTAAAGTCATTTTCGTCCTCCCTTGGTTTATTATAGTCTAATTAGTTTTTTTAACCAATATTGTGCATCCAATAGGTGTGTTTGTGTCATTGGATGAGCATTTAGGTCATTTTCGTCCTCCATAGGCTTATTCTTGTCCAATTAGGGTTTTTAACAAATCTTGTGCATCCAATAGGTGTGTTTGTGTCATTGGATGAACATTTAGGTCATTTTTGTCCTCCCTTAGCTTATTCTAGTCCAATTAGGGTTTTTAACCAATCTTGTGGATCCAATAGGTCTGTTTGTGTCATTGGATGAACATTTAGGTCATTTTCATCCTCCCTAGAGTTATTCTGGTCCAATTAGGGTTTTTAACCAATCTTGCGCATCCAATAGATGTGTTTGTGTCATTTGATGAACATTTAGGTCATTTTCATCCTCCCTATTCTTATTCGTGTCCAATTAGGGTTTTTAACCAATCTTGTGCATCCAATAGGTGGGTTTGTGTCATTGGATGAACATTTAGGTCATTTCCGTGCTCCCTAGGCTTATTCCTCTCCAATTAGAATTTTTAACCAATCTTGTGCATCCAATAAGTTCATTTGTGTCATTTGAGGAACATTAAAGTCATTTTCGTCCTCCCTAGGTTTATTTTAGTCCAATTAGGGTTTTTAACCAATCTTGAGCATCCAATAGGTGTGTTTGTGTAATTGGATGAACATTTAGGTCATTTTCGTCCTCCATAGGTTCACTCTTGTCCAATTAGGGTTTTTAACCAGTCTTATGCATCCAATACGTTCATTTGTGTCATTGATTGAACATTTAGGTCATTTTCGTCCTCCCTAAGCTTATTCTTGTCTAATTAGGGCTTTTAACCAATCTTGTGCATCCAATAAGTTCATTTGTGTCATTTGATGAACATTTAGGTCATTTTCGTCCTCCCTTGGGTTATTCTAGTCCAATTAGGGTTTTTAACCAATCTTGGGCATCCAATAGGTGTGTTTGTGTCATTGGATGAACATTTAGTTCATTTTCGTCCATCCTAGGCTTATTCTTGTCTAATTAAGATTTTAACCAATCTGGTGCATCCAATAGGTGTGTTTGTTTCATTGGATGAACATTTAGGTCATT
>NW_027339431.1:1746225-1748985 GCF_000331145.2 Cicer arietinum | reverse complement strand
GGTCATGAATAAGCCTAGGGACGACAAAAATGACCTAAATGTTCATCCAATTACACAAACACACCTATTGGATGCCCAAGATTGGTTAAAACCCCTAATTGGACGAGAATATGCCAAGGTAGGACAAAAATCACCTAAATGTTAAACCAATGACACAAACTTACCTATTGGATGCCCAAGATTGGTTAAAAACCCTAATTGTACTAGAATAAATCAAGGGAGGAAGAAAATGACCTAAATGTTCATCCAATGACATAAATGAACTTATTGGATGCACAAGATTGGTTAAAAAGCCTAGTTGGACAAGAATAATCCTAGGGAGGACGAAAATGACCTAAATGTTTATCCATTGACACAAACACACCTATTGGATGCACAAGATTGGTTAAAACCCCTAATTGGACTTGAATAAACCAAGGGAGGACGAAAATGACCTTAATGTTCATCAAATAACACAAATGAACTTAATGGATACACAAGATTGGTTAAAAGCCCTAATTAGACAAGAATAAGCCTAGGGATGACCATAATGACCTAAATGATCATCCAATGACACAAACACACCTCTTGGATGCCCAAGATTGGTTAAAAACCCTAATGGGACTAGAATAAACCTAGGGAGGACGAAAAGGACCTAAATGTTCATCGAATTAGACAAACACACTTATTGGATGCCCAAGATTGGTTAAAAAACTTAATTGGACAAGAATAAGCCTAGGGAGGATGAAAATGACCTAAATGTTCATCCAATGACAAAAACACACCTATTTGATCCATAAGATTGGTTACAAACCCTAATTGGACTAGAATAAACCTAGGGAGGACGAAAATGACGTAAATGTTCTTCCAACTACACAAATGAACGTATTGGAGGCACAAGATTGGTTAAAAACCCTAGTTGGACAAGAATAAGCCTAGTTAGGACGAAATTGACCTAAATGTTCATCCATTGACAGAAACACACCTATTGGATGCACAAGAATGGTTAAAAACCCTAATTGGACTAGAATAAACCTAGGGAGGATGAAAATGACCTAAATGTTCATCCAATGACACAAACGAACTTATTGGATGCACAAGATTGGTTAAAAACCGTAATTGGACAAGAATAAGCTCAGGGAAGACGAAAATGACCTAAATGTTAATCCAATGACACAAACACACGTATTGGATGCACAAGATTGGTTAAAAACCGTAATTGGACAAGAATAAGCCCAGGGAAGACGAAAATGACCTAAATGTTAATCCAATGACACAAATGAACTTATTGGATACACAAGATTGGTTAAAAACCCTAATTGCACAAGAATAAGCCTAGGGAGGACGAAAATGACCTAAATGTTCATCCAATGACACAAACACACCAATTGGATGCCCAAGATTGGTTAAAAACCCTAATTGTACTAGAATAAATCTAGGGAGGAAGAAAATGACCTAAATGTACATCCAATGACACAAATAAACTTTTAGATGCACAAGATTGGTTAAAAATCCTAATTGGACAAGAATAAGCCTAGGGAGGACGAAAATGACCTAAATGTTCATCCAATTACAAAAGCACACCTATTGGATGCACAAGATTTGTTAAAAGCCCTAATTGGACTTGAGTAAACCTAGGGAGGACGAATATGACCTTAATGTTCATCAAATAACACAAATGAACTTAATGGATACACAAGATTGGTTAAAAGCCCTAATTAGACAAGAATAAGCCTAGGGAGTGTTGATTATTATGACCTCGAAATAATGAGAATATATCAGTCTTTAACAAATTAAAGCAATATAGATCGTACGATTATTACGTCTAGCATACAATTAAGATCGAACATACAATCATACGATGCATGATTTATTCAGATTCATACACACAGCGGAATTATAATGCTGCATACAAGATTTGACAATTAAAAGTAAAAGGATAAGGGATAGAATGCACCAAGGTTTATCCTGGTTCAGTTGTCAACGACAACCTACATCCAGTCCTGACAATCCAACTGGATTTCAGCTTTTTCTCCAATAGAAAGAATTGTGACTTGTTTACAGATTGTCCAGTTTCCTCGAAACCTATCTATCTAACACAATCTCTTTCCTATTGCTTAACCCCTTGATCCTTGCAGTCACTCGGCAGACTCACACAAAATCAAGTACGGCTCCTTCTTGATGAGGCCTCTCACCCAAGAAGATCGCCACCAGTTTCTAGCTGGATTTTTCGCAGTCGTTTCTTTACAAAGTATTTATTACAAGCAAAATAAAAGAAGTACAAAAAGTGTCTTCAAACTTGATCAATGTATCTCACACGAATCTGGTTATTCAATGATTGTTTATGAGAACATTGTCTTTTCTCTCAAGAATACTTTTTCAGCTCTCTTAATGATTATTGATAATCTTTTTGGCTTTGATCTGAAAAAGCAATATTAGAATGTTAACAATATGTTCTTAAGAGTTCTTCAGTGTTCTGAAGTATATTCAAAATGTTTTTCATGTGTTGTAATGTGTTAATGAGAGAATGATTGAAAACAGTTTATATAGTTTCTGAAAAACAACTAATAAATCGATTTACCAATCGATTCATTAAAGTTATAAAACAGGTCTAATCAATTTGCCAATCGATTATCGCGAGTCTTGTTTTTCTTGAATTTTGAAACTACACAAACCAATCGATTTGCCAATCGATTCTTTTAAAAAGTCTTTTCAGTAAATTATATTCAGACTTATATGAATCGATTGCATAATCGATTGTAGGTGTTTTGTTCCAATAAA
>NW_027339431.1:1743789-1746171 GCF_000331145.2 Cicer arietinum | reverse complement strand
TAATCGATTTTACAAATACTCAGAATCGATTTGGCCACAAGCTCAAAGTTCATTGTGATTTCAAAAAGGTTCTTTCAATCGATTTGCCAATCGATTGTGTTCAAAGCAGTGACTTAGCTATTTTCATGTTAATTGACGTGCCAATCGATTTGGTAGTATTTGCCTGAAAAGTTCTTACCAGATGTTTAGTTCAATCGATTTCCCAATCGATTAAAACCAAACTTAACATGATTGAAATTCCCACAATAGATTGTCCAATCGATTGTGTTTGTCACAAGTCAAGTTATTTTTCAAGTATTATCTAAGCAATCGATTTGCCAATCGATTACCCTAGAAAATGGATTGTCACTGTGACTTGCCCAATCGATTTCCCAATCGATTTGTGTCAATCAGTTTTATTTTGTGATGTGTACAATCGATTTGCCAATCGATTAGCCTGTAAAACAGGTTGCCACTGACTTGTGCAATTTTCATTTCTAATTATGCCAGTCGATTGCCTAATCCATTATACAATCACAAACAGTTAGATTCCTTACAACCCTTTTTATGAAATCGATTTCCCAATCGAGTTACTCAGTGAATATTCAACTTTTGTTGATTTCTTGAGTTCCAAGAAATTTGTCTCAAGTGTGTAGGGTTGGGTTGTTGTTCCTGAAATCTTGCTCAATTGAAATGTTAGATTTATCATATGATGTATGAACATTGTATGTTTGTTAATTATGTCAAAATTAGGATTCAAAGGACTAAAGTCCAACAATCTCCCCCTCTTTGCATAAGTGACAATCATACAATTTTAACTTGAGTTGAGCATTTCAAGACATAATATTAACAACATTTCATAGCATCATATGTACCATTATCAGATTATAAAATCAGAGAATCAGAGCATCCTAGCATAACAGTACATATGCTATGTATCAAAAAAAAATCAGAGCATTTTAATAATTCATTCTTATCAGAGCAGAGTATATCAAAATTATGCAGCAGCAGTCATAAGCTAGTTATAATTTTTCTCCCCCTTTGTCACTTAAGGCAAAAAGGCAGAAAAAAAAATTCCTCCCCCTATGTTAACAAACATAAGCACTGGGGATTGAAATCATTAAACATTGTGTATCAGAGCAATAAATGAGCATATCAAACAAATGAATTCAGAGAGAGATGGAATAAACGTTCTAATGCATTATATATATAGATGAAATGAGTACATCAAGTCATAACAAAACATCACAGATCCTAATCTCCTAATCTCCTAAACTAGGCTGGTCCTCACTATTATCTACGGGAGAGGCAGATACCGCTGTATTACCCTCAGCAGGTGTCTCCTCAACGTGAGTCGCATGGTGATCTAGGGGAGTTGTGTTAGGTTCCACTGTTGCTTGACGACCGATGTCTGCGATATCTTCAAATGACAGCTTGATGCCTAAGTGTGGTTGAATAGCATCAACATCCTGAACAACCGAATTCAGGGATGCTTGGAGAGTCCTCAAATTTTCTTCCATTCTGGACTGTGACTCTAGCATCTTGGCATTGTGTACCATCTGAGCTTCTATGAATTCCATTATCTTTTCGACAAACTCAGGAGGGGCTGTTTCAGTAGCTGGTTGAGGCTGAGGTTGTGCTGGTTCAACAATAGGCTGAGGTCTTATCCAAATACCATGTAACCTTTTCAATTGCATCTGATTTACAATTGATTCTCCAAAAATTAGAGTGGTCTTTGTAGATTCTTCATTAACAAACGAAACCTTGAAGTGTTTCAGAATCGTGGTAATCAGCTGTGGATAAGGCAGCATAAGCTTACTCTGAGAAGCTTCCAGCATGTGCCTTAGCACAATCCATGCCCAGCTCATCCCGAGCTCCTTTGATAAACCCCATAACAGTAGTATATCCAACTTCTGGACTACTGCATGGTTACCTGAATGTGGTACAAGCATCCTGGTCAGCGTGTACATCAACATTCGATGTTGGACCTTCATTTGACCGATAGGTAATGAAATGGTTTCAACAAAACCATCAATCATCAGGTCCTTAACAGCAGTATGCGTGTCAACCGATTCTTCCCATCCTTCGTCAGCCGTATCAGCTTCAGAACTGCCATCTATAGATTTTCCGTGAAATGGTAATCCTTTTCCCTTTAACCTGAGCCTTAAAACCTTCTTCAGTCAGCTTGAACGTTGAATAAAATTCCCTTATCAAACGTGGATAACTATCAAGAGTAGAAGAAAGAAAGCTTTCAAGACCGTGAAATCTCAGATGGTTCTGAAAAGTAAAGCCGTCTGTATCAAAGTAGGCAAAATCCAGAGTCCGACCCTCATGGATTTTTCTCTTCAGAAAGTCTGATGGTATGGTGGGTTCTGCATCTTTTTCCTTGGATGCAGGAACTTT
>NW_027339431.1:1743049-1743371 GCF_000331145.2 Cicer arietinum | reverse complement strand
GTTGGGGGTTCCTTTCTCTTTTTAGGTTTCTCTTGAATAGCAGCAGGTGCCTTGCCTTTGTCTTTGGCAAGAATTTTATGTGTGGGAATGGGTACTCTTTTGGTTACAGTGGGTGGTGGTGAAGGGGTTTCACTGGTTGAAGATGATGAAGGTGAAGGAGTGCGTGCCTGGGTTTGTTTAACTCGTGCCATAATTGTAGATTGAAGTAGATTGAATGTAGATAGTAACAAAATAACAATTGCAGAAGCATAGAGATGAAGCAGACAAAGAAAATTAGTGAAATCTGGAGAACTGAAGTGCAGAAATCGATGGATAAAAGTTC
>NW_027339431.1:1738835-1742798 GCF_000331145.2 Cicer arietinum | reverse complement strand
AGTGCAGAAATCGATTGATAACAGTTCCTATTTAAACCCTTAACCGTGTAAATCGATTCCCAAATCGATTAGGTTACCGTTACTGGTAATATCAATCGATTTAGTAATTATTACATACAACGACTAGTCACAACGGTCATATTGTAAATCGATTCCCAAGTCGATTTCCAATTTTACTTAATCGATGTCCCAATCAATTTTTTTAACGTTGAAATCTGAACTAGTCGATTTCCCAATCGACGCTCGGGCAAGTTAAAACAAATTTTCTGAACTTTGAATTCTGGGGCCAAAGCAATCGATTCCCAAATCGATTTTGTAAACCATTTACCATGCTGGTAATCGATTCCCAAATCGTGCAAACAGAAGTGTCCTATGAAAGGATTCAAAGATCATACCTCACTAGGATCAATGATCCCTAGTTTCATCCTTATATGCAGAAAACTTTCTCTTGGAAAAGCTTTTGTGAAGATGTCAGCTAACTGTTCCGCAGTGTTAACATACTCAAGCTTAATAATTCCATTCTGAAAGTGATCCCTTATAAAATGATGTCTTACTTCAATGTGTTCGGTCCTGGAGTGCATCACTGGATTCTTGGTAATACTTATTGCACTTGTGTTATCACACATGATAGGTACTGTTCCCAAGTCAACACCAAAATCCAATAAGTGATGTTTCATCCAAAGTATCTGAGCACAACAGCTCCCAGCTGCAATGTATTCAGCTTCAGCAGTTGATAACACAATGCTTGTCTGTTTCTTACTAAACCATTACACAAGAGAGTTTCCAAGTAAATGACACGTTCCTGAGGTACTTTTCCTGTCGAGTTTACATCCGGCAAAGTCTGAATCTGAGTAACCAACTAAGGTACAGGTTGATCCCTTTGGATACCACAATCCGAGACTCTTAGTTCCTACTAGATATCTGAAAATTCTCTTAACTGCACTGAAGTGAGATTCCTTTGGATTTGATTGATACCTTGCACACATACAAACACTGAACATGATGTCTGGTCAGCTTGCTGTAAGGTAGAGCAAAGATCCTATCATACCCCGAAACCTAGTAACATCTACAGGTTTACCTTTCTCATCTCGGTCTAAGTAATTTCCTTGACTCATGGGTGTATCAATGGACTTAAGATTTTCAAAACAAAATTTCTTTATCAAATCAGAACAGTATTTAGATTGACTAATGAAAATGCCTTGCTTGCTTTGGTTAATTTGAAATCCCAAGAAATATGATAGTTCACCCATCATTGACATTTCAAATTTACCTTTCATCAATTTTTCAAATTCTTTGCACAAATTATTATTTGTAGATCCAAATATTATGTCATCAACATATACTTGGACAAGCAAGATATCATTTCCAGTAGTTTTTGTGAAAAGGTTCTTGTCAACATTTCCTCTTGAAAAGTTTTGTTGAATAAGGAAATTGCTGAGCTTCTCATACCAAGCTCTTGGAGCTTGTTTTAACCCATAAAGGGCCTCTGATAGCTTATACACATGATTAGGAAAATCAGGATTTTCAAAACCAGGTGTTTGGCTAACAAAAACTTCCTCTTGAAGGTCACCATTGAGAAAGGCACTTTTCACATCCATTTGATAAAGATTAAAGTCCATTATACAAGCATAAGCCAATAAAATTCTTATGGCTTCTAGTCTAGCTACTGGGGCATAGGTTTCATCAAAATCTATTCCCTCCTCTTGACTATAACCCTTTGCTACTAATCTGGCTTTGTTCCTTGTTATCACACCATTCTCATCCAACTTGTTTCTGAACACCCATCTGGTTCCTATGACATGCTTACCCTCTGGCCTAGGTACTAAACTCCACACCTTGTTTCTCTCAAACTGGTTTAACTCCTCTTGCATAGCAAGTATCCACTCACTATCTAACAGGGCTTCCTTAATGTTCTTAGGTTCAATCTGAGATACAAAGGCTGTAAAGTTACAAAACTGTCTAAGGTTCTTCCTAGTTGCAACACCTTTAGAGATATCCCCTATAATGTTGTCTATGGGGTGGTTTCTGTTGAACTTCCATTCCTTAGGTAAATCACTGGTTTCTATAGGTTCTACTCAGTCAGATCTAGTTGGAGGGTCAGCTACAGGTTGTTCTAGTGGTTCAGACTCTACAACTTTGTCCAAAAAGTCATCAACCACAGGAGGAGTTTTGTTCAAGTTTTCTGAAAATAATTCATCAAACTTTACATGAACTGACTCTTCTATGGTCTTTGTTCTTTTGTTGTAGATTCTATAGGCCTTACTAGTTTGGGAGTATCCTAGAAAAATAACTTCATCAGCCTTAGGGTCAAACTTTCCTAGATGTTCTTTGCCATTGTTCAACACAAAACACTTACAACCAAAGATTCTAAAGTAGGAAAGGTTTGGTTTTCTACCCTTGTAAAGCTCATAGGGGGTTTTTCTATGCAGGGGCCTAATGAGAACTCGTGGCTGTACTAATTGCATCTGCCCAAAAGTACTTAGGTAGGTTGGAGTCCTTAAGCATAGTCCTAGCTAACTCTTCTAAGGATCTATTTTTCCTCTCCACTACCCCATTTTGCTGTGGTGTCCTAGGGGCAGAATATATGTGGTTGATTCCATGTTGTTCACAATAAGTTTGAAAAGAATCATTTTGGAATTCACCTCTATGATCACTTTTAATTGATACAATTTTCTGGTCATTCTCATTTTGAACCAAAGCAGCAAATTTCTTAAAAGTTGAGAATGTATCACTCTTATGAACCAGAAAATATGTCCATGTTAACCTTGAATAGTCATCAACCAACACATATCCATAAAGGTTACCTCCAAAACTCTTATCTTGAGCAGGTCCAAAAAGGTCCATGTGAACTAACTGCAAAACTCTATTTGTTCTAACCATATCTATAGAGGGAAATGGAGTCTTAACCAGTTTGCTTTTCTCACATGAGCCACACAGTCTATCCTTAGTAAACCTCTTATTAGGGAGACCTATAACTAGCTGTTTGCTAATAAGTCTATTCAAATGATCTATATGAATATGCGCTATACGTTTATGCCATAACCAAGTCTCATCTGAATTAGATAACAAGCAGCATATAGTACTTGGTAAAGAATTAAAATCTAACATATAAATGTTATTAATTCTGTCACCAACTAGCTTTATGTGTTTGTTATATTTATGCTCAATAATGCAAGATTGTGATGAAAAACTTACCTGAAAGCCTTTATCACTGCAGTTGACTCAGCAAGTTGTGTTTTAGCCCTTCAACATATAAGACATTTTTTATTACTGCAGTTGACTCATTCCCTATGTCACCAATTCCAATAATCTTTCCTCTATTGTTGTCACCATATTTGACAAAACCTCCTTCCTTTAATGTCAAGGACAGGAATTTGGAATTGTCTCCTGTCATGTGCTTTGAGCATCTGCTATCTAAATACCATGAATGCTTAGTGGATGTCAAGCACACCTGCAACACACAATCAGAATTTTGTTTTAGGTCCCCAATTTAAATTGGGTCCTGGATGGTTAGTGTCAAACACAGATTTCTTTGCTATCCAAACTTGCTTCCATCCTCTATTGGCTAATTTTTTAAATTTGCAATTTGACACAAAATGTCCCTTTCTACAAATTTTTGACCATGTTTGACATTTCTGGTTTGCATATAACCAATACCATATCTATTTTTATTTCTTTTAACATGCATATTGGGTGTATATCCTAAACCAGATTTTTCATGAACATGTCTTTGATTGCTAAGTATGACATTCAGTTTATCTTTACTATTAGCAAACTTCAATAAATCAGATTTTAATGATGCAGCATTATTTTCAAGTTCAATGCATTTTGCAGATTTGTCAAGTGAATCCTTTTTCAGTTGTTCTCATAAATTTTCAATTTCTTTATGGTCATTTTTCATTTGTTCAAGCATTTTCTTTGTGCTTAACAACTGTTTTATGGAATTCACATAATCATCATGCA
>NW_027339431.1:1730985-1737759 GCF_000331145.2 Cicer arietinum | reverse complement strand
CCCTTGATCCTTGCAGTCACTCAGCAGACTCACACAAGATCAAGTCAAGCTCCTTCTTGATGAGGCCTCTCACCCAAGAAGGTCGCCACCAGTTTCTAGCTGGATTTTTCGCAGTCGTTTCTTTACAAAGTATTTATTACAAGCAAAATAAAAGAAGTACAAAATGTGTCTTCAATCTTGATCAATGTATCTCACACGAATCTGGTTATTCAATGATTGTTTATGAGACCATTGTCTTTTCTCTCAAGAATACTTTTTCAGCTCTCTCAATAATTATGGATAATCTTTTTGGCTTTGATCTGAAAAAGCAATATCAGAATGTTAACAATATGTTCTTAAGAGTTCTTCAGTTTTCTGAAGTATATTCGAAATGTTTTTCATGTGTTGTAATGTGTTAATGAGAGAATGATTGAAAACAGTTTATATAGTTTCTGAAAAACAACTAATAAATCGATGTACTAATCGATTCATTTAAAGTTATAAAACAGGTCTAATCGATTTGCCAATCGATTATCGCGAGTCTTGTTTTTCTTGAATCCTGAAACTACACAAACCAATCGATTTGCCAATCGATTCTTTTAAAAACTCTTTTCAGTAAATTATATTCAGACTTATATGAATCGATTGCATAATCGATTGTAGGTGTTTTGTTCCAATAAAAATCACACCAATCGATTTACTAAGTCTCATAATCGATTTACAAATACACAGAATCGATTTGGCCACAAGCTGAAAGTTCACTGTGATTTCAAAACAGTTCTTTCATTCGAAGAAAATGACCTTAAAGTTCATCGAATGACACAAATGAACTTAATGGATACACAAGATTTGTTAAAAGCCCTAATTAGACAAGAATAAGCCTAGGAAGGACGAAAATGACCTAAATGTTCATCAAATGACACAAACACACCTATTGGATGCACAAGATTGGTTAAAAACCCTAATTGGGCTAGAATAAACCTAGGGAGGACGAAAATAACCTAAATGTTCATCCTATGACACAAACACACCTATTGGATGCACAAGATTGTTTAAAAAACTTAATTGGACAAGAATAAGCCTAGGGAGGAAGAAAATGACCTAATTGTCCATCCAATGACACAAACACACCTATTTGATGCACAACATTGGTTAAAAACCCTAATTGGACTAGAATAAACATAGGGAGGACGAAAATGACCTAAATGTTCATCCAACGACACAAATGAACGTATTGGATGCACAATATTGGTTAAAAATCCTAATTGGACAAGAATAAGCCTAGGTAGGACGAAAATAACCTAAATGTTCATCCATTGACAGAAACACACCTATTGGATGCACAAGATTGGTTAAAAACCTTAATTGGACTAGAATAAACCTAGGGAGGACGAAAATGACCTAAATGTTCATCCAATGACACAAATGAACTTATTGGATGCACAAGATCGGTTAAAAACGCTAATTGGACAAGAATAAGCCAAGGAAGGACAAAAATGACCTAAAATGTTCATCCAAAGACACAAACGCATCTATTGGAGGCACGAGATTGATTAAAAACCCTAATTGCACAAGAATAACTCTTGAGAGGATGAAAATGACCTAAATGTTCATCCAATGACACAAACACACCTATTGGATGCACAATATTGGTTAAAAACCTTAATTGGACAAGAATAAGCCTAGGGAGGACGAAAATGACCTAAATGTTCATCCAATGACACAAACACACCTATTGGATGCACAATATTGGTTAAAAACCTTAATTGGACAAGAATAAGCCAAGGGAGGACGAAAATGACCTAAATGTTCATCCATTGACAGAAACACACCAATTGGATGCACAAGTCTGGTTAAACACCCTAATTGGACTAGAATAAACCTAGGGACGACGAAAATGATCAAAATGTTCATCCAAAGACACAAATGAACTTATTGGATGCATAAGATTGGTTAAAAACCCTAATTGGACTAGCATAAACCTAGGGAGGACGAAAATGACCTTAATGTTCATCCAATGACACAAATGAACTTATTGGATGCATAAGATTGGTTAAAAACCCTAATTGGACTAGCATAAACCTAGGGAGGACGAAAATGACCTTAATGTTCATCAAATAACACAAATGAACTTAATGGATACACAAGATTGGTTAAAAGCCCTAATTAGACAAGAATAAGCCTAGGGAGGACGAAAATGACCTAAATGTTCATCCAATGACACAAACACATCTATTGGATGCACAAGATTTGGTAAAAACCCTAACTGGACAAGAATAACTCTAGGGAGGATGAAAAGGACCTAAATGTTCATGCAATGACACAAACACCCCAAATGAACTTAATGGATACACAAGATTTGTTAAAAGCCCTAATTAGACACCAATAAGCCTAGGGAGGATGAAAATGACCTAAATGTTCTTCCAATGACACAAACACACCTATTGGATGCACAAGATTGGTTAAAAATCCTAATTGGACAAGAATAAGATAAGGGAGGACGAAAATGACCAAAATGTTCATCCAATGACACAAACACACCTATTGGATGCACAAGATAGGTTAAAACCCCTAATTGGACTTGAATAAACCTAGGGGGGACAAAAATGACCTTAATGTTCATCAAATGACACAAATGAACTTAATGGATACACAAGATTTGTTAAAAGCCCTAATTAGACACCAATAAGCCTAGGGAGGATGAAAATGACCTAAATGTTCTTCCAATGACACAAACACACCTATTGGATGCACAAGATAGGTTAAAACCCCAAATTGGACTTGAATAAACCTAGGGAGGACGAAAATGACCTAAATGTTCATCCAATGACAGAAACACACCTATTGGATGCACAAGATAGGTTAAAACCCCTAATTGGACTTGAATAAACCTAGGGAGGACGAAAATGACCTAAATGTTCATCCAATGACACAAACACACCTATTGGATGCACAAGATTTTTTAAAAAACTTTATTGGACAAGAATAAGCCTAGGGAGGACGAAAATGACCTAAATGTTCATCCAATGACCGAAACACACCTACTGGATGCACAAGATTGGTTAAAAACCCTAATTGGACTAGAATAAACCTAGAGAGGAAGAAAATGACATAAATGTTCATCCAACGACACAAATGAACGTATTGGATGCACAAGATTTGTTAAAAACCCGAATTGGACAAGAATAAGCCTAGGGAGGACGAAAATGACCTAAATGTTCATCCAATGACCGAAACACACCTACTGGATGCACAAGATTGGTTAAAAGCCCTAATTAGACAAGAATAAGCCTAGGGAGGACGAAAATGACCTAAATGTTCTTCCAATGACACAAACACACCTATTGGATGCCCAAGATTGGTTAAAACCCCTAATTAAACTAGAATAAACCTAGGGAGGATGAAAATGACCTTAATGTTCATCCAATGACCGAAACACACCTACTGGATGCACAAGATTGGTTAAAAGCCCTAATTAGACAAGAATAAGCCTAGGGAGGACGAAAATGACTTAAATGTTCATCAAATGACACAAACACACCTATTGGATGCCCAAGATTGGTTAAAACCCCTAATTAAACTAGAATAAACCTAGGGAGGATGAAAATGACCTTAATGTTCATCCAATGACACAAAGACACCTATTGGATGCAAAAGATTGGTTAAAAACCTAGTTGGACAAGAATAAGTCTAAGGAGGATGAAAATGACCTAAATGTTCATCCAATGACACAAACACGCCTATTGGATGCACAAGATTGGTTAAAAACCCTTATTGGACGAGAATAAGCCAAGGGAGGACGAAAATGACCTAAATGTTCATCCAATGACACAAACACACCTATTGGATCCACAAGATTGGTTAAAACCCCTAATTGGACTTGAATAAACCAAGGGAGGATGAAAATGACCTTAATGTTCATCAAATAACACAAATGAACTTAATGGATACACAAGATTGGTTAAAATCCCTAATTAGACAAGAATAAGCCTAGGGATGACGATAATGACCTAAATGTTCATCCAATGACACAAACACACCTATTGATGCCCAAGATTGGTTAAAAACCCTAATTGGACTAGAATAAACCTAGGGAGGACGAAAATGACGTAAATGTTCTTCCAACGACAACAATGAACGTATTGGAGGCACAAGATTGGTTAAGATTGGATAAAATCCCTAATTGGACAAGAATAAGCCAAGGAAGGACGAAAATGAACTAAATGTTCATCCAATGACACAACACACCTATTGGATGCACAAGATTGGTTAAAAACCCTAATTGGACTAGAATAAACCTCTGGAGGACGAAAATGACCTAAATGTTCATCCAATGACACAAATGAACTTATTGGATGCACAAGATTGGTTACAAACCCTAATTGGACAACAATAAGCGAAGGAAGGACCAAAATGACATAAATATTCGTCCAATGACACAAACACACTTATTGGACGCACAAGGTTGGTTAAAAACCCTAATTGGACAAGAATAAGCCAAGGGAGGACAAAAATGACCTAAATGTTCATCCAATGACACAAATGAACTTATTGGATGCACAACATTGGTTAAAAATCCTAATTAGACAAGAATAAGCCTAGGGAGGACGAAAATGACCTAAATGTTCATCCAATGACACAAACACACCTATTGGATGCCCAAGATTGGTTAAAAACCCTAATTGTACTAGAATATATCTAGGGAGGAAGAAAATGACCTAAACGTTCATCCAATGACACAAATGAACTTATAGGATGCACAACATTGGTTAAAAATCCTAATTGGACAAGAATAAGCCTAGGGAGGACGAAAATGACCTAAATGTTCATCCAATTACAAAAACAAACCTATTGGATGCACAAGATTGGTTAAAACCCCTAATTGGACTTGAATAAACCTAGGGATGACAAATATGACCTTAATGTTCATCAAATAACACAAATGAACTTAATGGATACACAAGATTGGTTAAAAGCCCTAATTAGACAAGAATGAGCCTAGGGAGGACGAAAATGACCTAAATGTTCATCCAATTACACAAACACACCTATTGGATGCACAAGATTGGTTAAAAACCCTAATTGGACTAGAATAAACTTATGGAGGACGAAAATAACCTAAATGTTCATCCAATGACACAAACACACCTATTGGATGCACAAGATTGGTTAAAAAAACTTAATTGGACAAGAATAAGCCTAGGGAGGAAGAAAATGACCTAAATGTCCATCCAATGACACAAACACACCTATTTGATGCACAAGATTGGTTGAAAACCCTAACTGGACTAGAATAAACATAGGGAGGACGAAAATTACGTAAATATTCATCCAACGACACAAATGAACGTATTGGATGCACAAGATTGGTTAAAAACCCTAATTGGACAAGAATAAGCCAAGGTAGGACGAAAATGACCTAAATGTTCATCCATTGACAGAAACACACCTGTTGGATGCACAAGATTGGTTAAAAACCTTAATTGGACTAGAATAAACCTAGGGAGGAAGAAAATGACCTAAATGTTCATCCAATGACACAAATGAACTTATTGGATGCACAAGATCAGTTAAAAACCCTAATAGGACAAGAATAAGCCAAGGAAGGACGAAAATGACCTAAATGTTCATCCAATGACACAAATGAACTTATAGGATGCACAACATTGGTTAAAAATCCTAATTGGACAAGAATAAGCCTAGGGAGGACGAAAATGACCTAAATGTTCATCCAATTATAAAAACACACCTATTGGATGCACTAGATTGGTTAAAACCCCTAATTGGACTTGAATAAACCTAGGGATGACAAATATGACTTTAATGTTCATCAAATAACACAAATGAACTTAATGGATACACAAGATTGGTTAAAAGCCGTAATTAGACAAGAATGAGCCTAGGGAGGATGAAAATCACCTAAATGTTCATTCAATGACACAATCACACCTATTGGATGCACAAGATTGGTTAAAACCCTAATTGGACTAGCATAAACCGAGGGAGTACGAAAATGACCTAAATGTTCAGCCAATGACAGAAACACACCTATTGGATGCAAAAGATTAGTTAAAAACCCTAATTGGACTAGAATAAACCTACGGAGGAAGAAAATGACCTAAATGTTCATCCAATGAAACAAATGAACTTATTGGATGCACAAGATTGGTTAAAAATCCTAATTGGACAAGAATATGCCTAGGGAGGACGAAAATTACCTATTGATTATCCCATTACACAAACACACCTATTGGATGCACAAGATTGGTTAAAACCCCTAATTGGACTTGAATAAACCTCGGGAGGACGAAAATGACCTTAAAGTTCATCGAATGACACAAACGAACTTAATGGATACACAAGATTTGTTAAAAGCCCTAATAAAACAAGAATAAGCCTAGGGAGGACAAAAATGACCTAAATGTTCATCCAATGACACAAACACACCTATTGGATGCACAAGATTGGTTAAAAACCCTAATTGGACTAGAATAAACTTAGGGAGGACGAAAATAACCTAAAGGTTCATCCAATGACTCAAACACACCTATTGGATGCACAAAATTGGTTAAAAAAACTTAATTGGACAAGAATAAGCCTAGGGAGGAAGAAAATGACCTAAATGTCCATCCAATGACACAAACACACCTATTTGATGCACAAGATTGGTTGAAAACCCTAATTGGACTAGAATAAACCTAGGGAGGACGAAAATGACCTAAATGTTCATCCAATGACACAAACACACCTATTGGATGCACAAGATTGGTTAAAAACCCTAATTGGACTAGAATA
>NW_027339431.1:1720438-1730485 GCF_000331145.2 Cicer arietinum | reverse complement strand
TTGGATTAGTAGAAATTCTTATTTTGAGTTAGATAACAGATTGCTCATTGATTTATCAATGTCCTTGTTAGTTATATATTACTTGATGGTTTGAGAACTTTATTTTGAGTTCATTGTTAATTGGCAAGCATTATATGAACTTTTAGCATATGGAAAATCCTTTTAAGGTGCATGCTTAGTTGAAAGGTTATTTTGTGCATTTAAAACTTAAATGTTATGTGTTATCTGTTAATTTCGGTTGGTGACCCTTTACAATTATTGTGGAAATCTGGGCTTCGCCCTCAGATGAGAGTCAGGACGATCCTACCGGTTCGTACCCTACGGACGGGAATGGAGATGGGAACGCGTGACTGCAGCTACGTTAGGAGGATCTCACGGGGCGCGTGGAGATCACTCAGGGTGTATAGTTTTTTGGTAGGATGATCAGATTAGGTTGATGTATAGGGACTAGACGTCCTTCTTTTTGGGTTGCAGTATTTTAATTTGGAAAACTGTACTTATACTAATATTGTCAGTTTGACATCTTTTTGAATGGGTTCCATGTACCGTTTGTTGTTGTGTAAATGCTTTGGATTTATATTTGGAGAAACTTTTCCGCTGCTTGTAAATTATAATGACTCAATTATTTATCCAAAGGCATTTCTTCGTTTATTTCTCTGTTTTAGTATTTTAATTCCTTTTGAAAAAAAAATACACCCTCGCTTTGAAAAACTGGGTGTTACAATTCTAGTCCAATTAGGATTTTTAACCAATCTTGTGCATCCAATAGGTGTGTTTGTGTCATTGGATGAACATTTAGGTCATTTTCTTCCCCTTTGACGTATTCTCGTCGAATTAGGGTTTTTAACCAATCTTGTGCATCCAATAGGTGTGTTTGTGTCATTGGATGAACATTTAGGTCATTTTCGTCCTCCCTAGGCTATTTCTTGTCCAATTAGGGTTTTTAACCAATCTTGTGCATCCAATAGGTGTGTTTGTGTCATTGGATGAACATTTAGGTCATTTTCGTCCTCCCTAGGCTATTTCTTGTCCAATTAGGGTTTTTAACCAATCTTGTGCATCCAATAGGTGTGTTTGTGTCATTGGATGAACATTTAGGTCATTTTCGTCCTCCCTAGGCTATTTCTTGTCCAATTAGGGTTTTTAACCAATCTTGTGCATCCAATAGGTGTGTTTGTGTCATTGGATGAACATTTAGGTCATTTTCGTCCTCCCTAGGCTAATTCTTGTCCAATTAGGGTTTTTAACCAATCTTGTGCATCCAATAGGTGTGTTTGTGTCATTGGATGAACATTTAGGTCATTTTCTTCGTCCCTAGGCTAATTCTTGTCCTATTAGGGTTTTTAACCAATCTTTTGCATCCAATACGTTCATTTGTATCATTGGATGAACATTTAGGTCATTTTCGTCTTCCCTAGGCTTATTCTTGTCCAATTAGGGTTTTTAACACATTTGTGTCATTGGATGAACATTTAGGTTATTTTCATCCTCCCTTGGCTTATTCTCGTCCAATTAGGGTTTTTAACCAATCTTGTGCATCTAATAGGTGTGTTTGTGTCATTAGTTGAACATTTAGGATGAACATTTAGGTTATTTTCATCCTCCCTTGGCTTATTCTCGTCCAATTAGGGTTTTTAACCAATCTTGTGCATCTAATAGGTGTGTTTGTGTCATTAGTTGAACATTTAGGATGAACATTTAGGTTATTTTCATCCTCCCTTGGCTTATTCTCGTCCAATTAGGGTTTTTAACCAATCTTGTGCATCTAATAGGCGTGTTTGTGTCATTGGATGAACATTTAGGTTTTTTACGTCCT
The DNA here is from genome assembly GCF_000331145.2 of Cicer arietinum. Taxonomy (NCBI): domain Eukaryota; kingdom Viridiplantae; phylum Streptophyta; class Magnoliopsida; order Fabales; family Fabaceae; genus Cicer; species Cicer arietinum. Next base: position 1,728,669 of record NW_027339431.1, on the reverse strand, counting down.
GCCTAGGCTAATTCTTGTCCAATTAGGATTTTTAACCAATCTTATGCATCCAATACGTTCATTTGTGTCATTTGATGAACATTTAGGTCATTTTCGTCCTCCCTAGGCTTATTCTTGTCCAATTAGGGCTTTTAACCAATCCTGTGCATCCAATAAGTTCATTTGTGTCATAGGATTCACCTTTAGGTCATTTTCGTCCTCCCTAGGCTCATTCTTGTCCAATTAGGGTTTTTAATCAATCTTATGCTTCCAATACATTCATTTGTGTTATTGGATGAACATTTAGGTCATTTTCGTCCTCCCTAGGCTTATTCTTTTCCAATTAGGGTTTTTAACCAATCTGGTGCATCCAATAGGTGTGTTTGTGTCATTGGATGAACATTTAAATCATTTTCGTCCTCCATAGGTCGATTCTAGTCCAATTAGGGTTTTTAACGAATCTTGTGCATCCAATAGTTGTGTTTGTGTAATTGGATGAACATTTGGGTCATTTTCGTCCTCCTTAGGCTCATTCTTGTCCAATTAGGGTTGTTAACCAATCTTATGCATCCAATACGTTCATTTGTGTCATTGGATGAACATTTATGTCATTTTCGTCCTCCCTAGGCTTATTCTTGTCCAATTAGGGTTTTTAACCAATCTTGTGTATCCAATAAGTTCATTTGTGTCATTTGATCAACACTAAGGTCATTTTTGTCTTCCCTAGGTTTATTCAAGTCCAATTAGGTTTTTTAACCAATCTTGTGCATCCAATAGGTGTGTTTGTGTCATTGGATGAACATTTAGGTCATTTTCGTCTTCCCTAGGCTTATTCTTTTCCAATAACGGTTTTTAACCAATCTTATGCTTCCAATACATTCATTTGTGTCATTGGATGAACATTTAGGTCATTTTCGTCCTCCCTAGGCTTATTCTTTTCCAATTAGGGTTTTTAACCAATCTGGTGCTTCCAATAGGGGTGTTTTTGTCATTTGATGAAAATTTAAATCATTTTCGTCCTCCATAGGTCGATTCAAGTCCAATTAGGGTTTTTAACGAATCTTATGCATCCAATAGGTGTGTTTGTTTCATTGGATGAACAATTAGGTCATTTTCGTCCTCCCTAGGTTTATTCTAGTCTAATTAGGGTTTTTAACCAATCTTGTGCATCCAATAGGTGTGTTTGTATCATTGGATGAACATTTAGGTCATTTTCGTCCTCCCTAGGCTCATTCTTGTCCAATTAGGGTTTTTAATCAATCTTATGCTCCCAATATATTCATTTGTGTCATTGGATGAACATTTAGGTCATTTTCATCCTCCCTAGGCTTATTCTTGTCCAATTAGGGTTTTTAACCAATCGGGTGCATCCAATAGGTGTGTTTGTGTCATTGGATGAACATTTAAATCATTTTCGTCCTCCATAGGTCGATTCTAGTCCAATTAGGGTTTTTAACGAATCTTGTGCATCCAATAGGCGTGTTTGTGTAATTGGATGAACATTTAGGTCATTTTCGTCCTCCCTAGTCTTATTCTTGTCCAATTAGGGTTTTTAACCAATCTTGAGCATCCAATAGGTGTGTTTGTGTCATTGGATGAACATTTAGGTCATTTTCGTATTCCCTATGTTAATTCTAGTCCAATTATGGTTTTTAACCAATCTTCTGCATCCAATAAGTTCATTTGTGTCATCTGATGAACATTAAGGTCGTTTTCGTCTTCCCTAGGTTTATTCTAGCCCAATTAGGGTTTTTAATTAAACTTGTGCATCCAATAGGTGTGTTTGCGTCTTTGGATGAACATTTTGGTCATTTTCGTCCTCCCTTGGCTTATACTCGTCCAATTAGGGTTTTTAACTAATCTTGTGCATCAAATAGGTGTGTTTGTGTCATTTGATGAACATTTAGGTCATTTTCATCCTCCATAGACTGATTTTCGTCCAACTAGGGTTTGTAACCAATCTTGTGGATCCAATATTGTGTTTGTGCCATTAGATGAACATTTAGGTCATTTTCATCCTCCCTATAGATATTCTTGTCCAATTAGGGTTTTTAACCAATCTTGTGCATCCAATAGATGTGTTTGTGTCTTTGGATGAACATTTAGGTCATTTTCGTCCTCCCTAGGCTTATTCTTGTCCAATTAGGGTTTTTAACCAATCTTGTGCATCCAATAGATGTGTTTGTGTCTTTGGATGAACATTTAGGTCATTTTCGTCCTCCCTAGGCTTATTCTTGTCCAATTAGGGTTTTTAACCAATCTTGTGCATCCAATAGATGTGTTTGTGTCTTTGGATGAACATTTAGGTCATTTTCGTCCTCCCTAGGCTTATTCTTGTCCAATTAGGGTTTTTAACCAATCTTGTGCATCCAATAGATGTGTTTGTGTCTTTGGATGAACATTTAGGTCATTTTCGTCCTCCCTTGGTATATTCTTGTCCAATTAGGGTTTTTAACAAATCTTGTGCTTCCAATAGGTGTGTTTGTGTCATTTGATGAACATTAAGGTCATTTTCATCTTCCCTAGGTTTATTCTAGTCCAATTAGGGTTTTTAACCAATCTTGTGCATCCAATAGATGTGTTTGTGTCTTTGGATGAACATTTAGGTCATTTTCGTCCTCCCTAGGCTTATTCTTGTCCAATTAGGGTTTTTAACCAATCTTGTGCATCCAATACATGTGTTTGTGTCATTGGATGTACATTTAGGTCATTTTCATCCTCCATAGACTTATTCTTGTCCAATTATGGTTTTTAACCAATCTTGTCCATCCAATAGGTGTGTTTGTGTCATTAGTTGAACATTTAGGTTATTTTCGTCGTCCCTAGGCTAATTATTTTCCAATTAGGGTTTTTAACCAATCTTATGCATCCAATACGTTCATTTGTGTCATTGCATGAACATTTAGGTCATTTTCGTCCTCCCTAGGCTTATTCTTGTCCAATTAGGGTTTTTAACCAATCTTGTGCATCCAATAAGTTCATTTGTGTCATTTGATGAACATTATGGTCATTTTCGTCCTCCCTTGGCATATTCTTGTCCAATTATGGGTTTTAACCAATCTTGTGCATCCAATAGGTGTGTTTGTGTCATTGGATGAACATTTAGGTCATTTTCGTCCTCCCTAGGCTTATTCTTGTCCAATTAGGGTTTTTAACCAATCTTGTGCATCCAATAGGTGTGTTTGTGTCATTGGATGAACATTTAGGTCATTTTCGTCATCCATTGGCTTATACTCGTCCAATTAGGTTTTTTAACCAATCTTGTTAATCAAATAGGTGTGTTTGTGTCATTGGATGAACATTTAGTTCATTTTCGTCCTCCCTTGGCTTATACTAGTCCAATTAGGGTTTTTAACCAATCTTGTGCAACAAATAGGTGTGTTTGTGTCATTCGATGAACATTTAGGTCATTTTCTTCCTCCATAGACTTATTCATTTCCAACAAGGGTTTTTAACCAATCTTGTGCTTCCAGTAGGTGTGTTTGTCTCAATGGATGAACATTTAGGTCTTCCCTAGGTTTATTCTAGCCCAATTATGGTTTTTAACCAATCTTGTGCATCCAATAGGTGTGTTTGTGTCATTGGATGAACATTTAGGTCATTTTCGTCCTCTCTTGGCTTATACTCGTCCAATTACGGTTTTTAACTATTCTTGTGCATCAAATAGGTGTGTTTGTGTCATTTGATGAACATTTAGGTCATTTTCATCCTCCATAGACTTATTCTTGTCCAACTAGGGTTTTTAACCAATCTTGTGCATCCAATAGGTGTGTTTGTTTCATTGGATGAACATTTAGGTCATTTTCGTCGTCCCAAAGCTAATTCTTGTCCAATTAGGGTTTTTAACCAATCTTGTGCATCCAATAGGTGTGTTTGTGTCATTGGATGAACATTTAGGTCATTTTCGTCCTTGCTAGACTTATTCTTGTCCAACTAGGGTTTTTAACCAATCTTGGGCATCCAATAGGTGTGTTTGTGTCATTGGATGAACATTTAGGTCATTTTCGTCGTCCCAAAGCTAATTCTTGTCCAATTAGGGTTTTTAACCAATCTTGTGCATCCAATAGGTGTGTTTGTGTGATTTGATGAACATTTAGGTCATTTTCATCCTCCCTAGAGTTATTCTTGGCCAATTAGGGTTTTTAACCAATCTTGTGCATCCAATATATGTGTTTGTGTCTTTGGACGAACATTTAGGTCATTTTCGCCCTCCCTTGGTGTATTCTTGTCCAATTAGGGTTTTTATCCAATCTTGTGCTTCCAATAGGTGTGTTTGTGTCATTGGATGAACATTTAGGTTATTTTCGTCCTCCCTAGGTTTATTCTAGTGCAATTAGGGTTTTTAACCAATCTTGGGCATCCAACAGGTGTGTTTGTGTCATTGGATGAAGATTTTAGTCATTTTCATCCTCCATCGACTTATTCTTGTCCAATTAGGGTTTCTATCCAATCTTGGGCATCCAATAGGTGTGTTTGTGTCATTGGATCAACATTTAGGTCATTTTCGTCATCCCAAGTCTAATTCTCGTCCAATTAGGGTTTTTAACCAATCTTGTGCATCCAATAGGTGTGTTTGTGTAACTGGATGAACATTTAGGTCATTTTCGTCATCCCAAGTCTAATTCTCGTCCAATTAGGGTTTTTCAATTGTGTCATTGGATGAACGTTTAGGTCATTTTCGTCCTCCCTAGGCTTATTCTTGTCCAATTAGGGTTTTTAACCAATCTTGTACATCCAATAAGTTGATTTGTGTCATGGGATTCACCTTTAGGTCATTTTCGTTCCTAGGCTTATTCTTGTGTAATTAAGGTTTTTAACCAATCTTATGCATCCAATAGGTGTGTTTGTGTCATTGGATGAGCATTTAGCTCATTTTCCAGCTCCCTAGGCTTATTCTTGTGTAATTAGGGTTTTTAACCAATCTTATGCATCCAATAGGTGTGTTTGTGTCATTGGATGAGCATTTAGGTCATTTTCATCCTCCTTAGTCTTATTCTTGTCTAATTAGGGTTTTTAACCAATTTTGTGCATCCAATAGGTGTGTTTGTGTCATTGGATGAACGTTTAGGTCATTTTCGTCCTCCCTAGGTTTATTCTAGTCCAATTAGGGTTTGTAACCAATCATGTGCATCCAATAGGTGTGTTTGTGTCATTGGATGAACATTTAGGTCATTTTCGTCCTCCGTAGGCTTATTCTTGTCTAATTAGGGTCTTTAACCAATCTTGCGCATCCAATAAGTTCATTTGTGTCATTTGATGAACATTAAGGTCATTTTCGTCCTCCCAAGGTTGATTCTAGTCCAATTATGGTTTTTAACCAATCTTGTGCATCCAATAGGTGTGTTTGTGTCGTGGGATGAACATTTAGGTCATTTTCGTCCTCCATAGGCTTATTCTTGTCCAATTAGGATTTTTAACCAATCTTGTGCATCCAATAGGTGTGTTTGTGTCATTGGATGAACGTTTAGGTCATTTTCGTCGTCCCTAGGCTAATTCTCGTCCAATTAGGGTTTTTAACCAATCTTGTGCATCCAATAGGTGTGTTTGTGTCATTGGATGAACATTTAGGTCATTTTCGCCATCCCTAAGCTAATTCTTGTCCAATTAGGGTTTTTAACCATTCTTGTGGACCCAATAAGTTCATTTGTGTAATGGGATTCACATTTATGTCATTTTCGTCCTCCCTAGGCTCATTCTTGTCCAATTAGGGTTTTTAACCATTCTGGTGCATCCAATAAGTTCATTTGTGTCGTGGGATTCACATTTAGGTCATTTTCGTCCTCCCTTGGCTTATCCTCGTCCAATTAGGGTTTTTAACTATTCTTGTGCATCAAATAGGTGTGTTTGTGTCGTTTAATGAACATTTAGGTTATTTTCATCCTCCATAGACTTATTCTTGTCCAACTAGGGTTTTTAACAAATCTTGTGCATCCAATAGGTGCATTTGTGTCATTGGATGAACATTTAGGTCATTTTCGTCGTCCCAAGGCTAATTCTTGTCCAATTAGGGTTTTTAACCAATCTTTTGCTTCCAATAGGTGTGTTTGTGTCATTGGATGAACATTTAGGTCCTTTTCATCCTCCCTAGGTTTATTCTAGTTCAATTAGGGTTTTTAACCAATCTTGGGCATCCAACAGGTGTGTTTGTGTCATTGGATGAACATTTAAGTCATTTTCATCCTCCATAGACTTATTCTTGTCCAACTAGGGTTTCTATCCAATCTTATGCATCCAATAGGTGTGTTTGTGTCATTGGGTGAACATTTAGGTCATTTTCGTCGTCCATTGGCTAATTCTCGTCCAATTAGGGTTTTTAACCAATCTTGTGCATCCAATAAGTTAATTTGTGTCATTTGATGAACATTAAGGTCATTTTCGTCATCCGTAGGTTTATTCTAGTCCAATTAGGGTTTTTAACCAATCTTGTGTATCCAATAGGTGTGTTTGTGTAATTGGATGAACATTTAGGTAATTTTTGTCCTCCCTAGACTTATTCTTGTCCAACTAGGGTTTTTAACCCATCTTGTGCATCCAATAGGTGTGTTTGTGTCATTGGATGAACATTTAGGTCATTTTCGTCCTCCCTAGGTTTATTCTAGTCCAATTAGGGTTTTTAACCAATCTTGTGTATCCATCAGGCATGTTTGTGTCATTGGATGAACATTTAGGTCATTTTCATCCTCCAAAGACTTATTCTTGTCCAACTAGGGTTTATAACCAATCTTGTGCATCCAATAGGTGTGTTTGTGTCATTGGATGAACATTTAGGTCATTTTCGTCGTCCCTAGGCTAATTCTCGTCCAATTATGGTTTTTAACCAATCTTGTGCATCCCATAGGTGTGTTTGTGTCATTGGATGAACATTTAGGTCATTTTCATCCTCCATAGAATTATTCTTGTCCAACTAGGGTTTTTGAACCAATCTTGTGCATCCAATAGGTGTGTTTGTGTCATTGGATGAACATTTAGGTCATTTTCGTCGCCCCTAGGCTAATTCTTGTCCAATTAGGGTTTTTAACCAATCTAATACATCCAATATGTTCATTTGTGTCATTGGATGAACATTTAGGTCATTTTCGTCCTCCCTAGGCTCATTCTTGTCCAATTAGGGTTTTTAACCATTCTTGTGCATCCAATAAGTTCATTTGTGTCATGGGATTCACATTTAGGTCATTTTCATCCTCCCTAGGCTTATTCTTGTCCAATTAGGGTTTTTAACCATTCTTGTGCATCCAATAAGTTCATTTGTGTCATGGGATTCACATTTAGGTCATTTTCATCCTCCCTAGGCTTATTCTTGTCCAATTAGGGTTTTTAACCATTCTTGTGCATCCAATAAGTTCATTTGTGTCATGGGATTCACATTTAGGTCATTTTCATCCTCCCTAGGCTTATTCTTGTCCAATTAGGGTTTTTAAACAATCTTGTGCATTGAATAGGTTTGTTTGTGTCATTGGAAGAACATTTAGGTCATTTTCGTCGTCCCAAGGCTAATTCTTGTCCAATTAGGGTTTTTAACCAATCTTGGGCATCCAATAGGTGTGTTAGTGTCATTGGATGAACATTTAGGTTATTTTCGTCCTCCCTAGGCTTATTCTTTTGTAATTAGGGTTTTTAACCAATCTTGGGCATCCAATAGGTGTGTTAGTGTCATTGGATGAACATTTAGGTTATTTTCGTCCTCCCTAGGCTTATTCTTTTGTAATTAGGGTTTTTAACCAATCTTGGGCATCCAATAGGTGTGTTAGTGTCATTGGATGAACATTTAGGTTATTTTCGTCCTCCCTAGGCTTATTCTTTTGTAATTAGGGTTTTTAACCAATCTTGGGCATCCAATAGGTGTGTTAGTGTCATTGGATGAACATTTAGGTTATTTTCGTCCTCCCTAGGCTTATTCTTTTGTAATTAGGGTTTTTAACCAATCTTGGGCATCCAATAGGTGTGTTAGTGTCATTGGATGAACATTTAGGTTATTTTCGTCCTCCCTAGGCTTATTCTTTTGTAATTAGGGTTTTTAACCAATCTTGTGCATCCAATAGGTGTGTTTGTGTCATTGGATGAACATTTAGGTCATTTTCGTCCTTCCTTTACTTATACTCGTCCAATTAGGGTTTTTAACCAATCTTGTGCATCCAATAGGTGTGTTTGTGTCATTGGATGAACATTTAGGTCATTTTCGTCCTCCCTAGGTTTATTCTTGTCCTATTAGGGTTTTTAACTAATCTTGTGCATCTAATAAGTTCATTTGTGTC
>NW_027339431.1:1718125-1718839 GCF_000331145.2 Cicer arietinum | reverse complement strand
TTTCCAATTAGGGTTTTTAACCAATCTTATGCATCCAATACGTTCATTTGTGTCATTGGATGAACATTTAGGTCATTTTCCTCCTCCCTAGGGTTATTCTTGTCCAATTAGGGTTTTTAACTAATCCTTTGCATCTAATAAGTTCATTTGGGTCATAGGATTCACCTTTAGGTCATTATCCTCCTCCCTAGGCTTATTCTTTTGTAATTAGGGTTTTTAACCAATCTTATGCATCCAATAGGTGTGTTTGTGTCATTGGATGAGCATTTAGGTCATTTCCGTCCTCCCTAGCCTTATTCCTGTGTAATTAGTGTTTTTAACCAATCCTGTGCATCCAATAGGTGTGTTTGTGTCATTGGATGAACATTTAGGGCATTTTCAGCGTCACAAGGCTAATTCTTGTCCAATTTGGGTTTTTAACCAATCTTGTGCATCCAATATTTGTGTTTGTGTCATTGGATGAAAATTTAGGTCATTTTCATCCTCCCTAGTGTTATTCTTGTCCAATTAAGGTTTTTAACCAATCTTGTGCATCCAATAGGTGTGTTTGTGTCATTGGATGAACATTTAGGTCATTTTCGTCCTGCCTTGGCGTATTCTTGTCCAATTTGGGTTTTTAACCCATCTTGTGCATCCAATAGGTGTGTTTGTGTCATTGGATGAACATTTAGGTCATTTTCGTCCTCCCTAGGTTTATTCTAGTCCAATTAGGGT
>NW_027339431.1:1717535-1718078 GCF_000331145.2 Cicer arietinum | reverse complement strand
AGACTTATTCTTGTCCAACTAGGGTTTTTAACCCATCTTGTGCATCCAATAGGTGTTTTTGTGTCATTGGATGAACATTTAGGTCATTTTCGTCGTCCCTAGGCTAATTCTCGTCCAATTATGGTTTTTAACAAATCTTGTGCATCCCATAGGTGTGTTTGTGTCATTGGATGAACATTTAGGTCATTTTCATCCTCCATAGACTTATTATTGTCCAACTAGGGTTTTTGGACCAATCTAGTGCATCCAATAGGTGTGTTTGTGTCATTGGATGAACATTTAGGTCATCTTCGTCGTCCCTAGGCTAATTCTTGTCTAGTTAGGGTTTTTAACCAATCTAATGCATCCAATATGTTCATTTGTGTCATTGGATTAACATTTAGGTCATTTTCGTCCTCCCTAGGCTCATTCTTGTCCAATTAGGGTTTTTAACCATTCTTGTGGATCCAATAAGTTCATTTGTGTAATGGGATTCACATTTAGGTCATTTTCGTCCTCCCAAGGCTCATTCTTGTCCAATTAGGGTTTTTAACCATTCTTGTG
>NW_027339431.1:1715460-1716765 GCF_000331145.2 Cicer arietinum | reverse complement strand
CCCTAGGTTTATTCTAGTCCAATTAGGGTTTTTAACCAATCTTGGGCATCCAATAGGTGTGTTTGTGTCATTGGATGAACATTTAGGTGATTTTCGTCCTACCTAGGCTTATTCTAGTCCAATTATGGTTTTTAACCAATCTTGTGCATCCAATAGGTTTGTTTGTGTCATGGGATGACCATTTAGGTCATTTCCATCCTCCATAGGCTTATTCTTGTCCAATTAGGTTATTTAACCAATGTTGTGTATCCAATAGGTGTGTTTGTGTCATTGGATGAACATTTAGGTCATTTTCGTCCTCCCTAGGCTTATTCTTGTCTAATTAGGGCTTTTAACCAAACTTCTGCATTCAATAAGTTCATTTGTGTCATTTGATGAACATTAAGGTCATTTTCGTCTTTTCTAGGTTTATTCTAGTCCAATTAGGGTTTTTAACCATTCTTGTGCATCCAATAGGTGTGTTTGTGTCATTGGATGAACATTTAGGTCATTTTCGTCCTCTCTAGGCTTATTCTTGTCCAATTAGGGTTTTTAACCAATCTTGTGCATCCAATAGGTTTGTTTGTGTCATTGGAAGAACATTTAGGTCATTTTCGTCCTCCCTAGGCTTATTCTTGTCCAATTAGGATTTTTAACCAATCTTGTGCATCCAATAGGTTTGTTTGTGTCATTGGAAGAACATTTAGGTCATTTTCGTCCTCCCTAGGCTTATTCTTGTCCAATTAGGGTTTTTAACCCCTCTTGTGCATCCAATAGGTGTGTTTGTGTCATTGGATCAACATTTAGGTCATTTTCATCCTCCCTAGTCTTATTCTTGTGCAATTAGGGTTTTTAACCCCTCTTGTGCATCCAATAGGTGTGTTTGGGTCATAGAATGAACATTTAGGTCATTTTCGTCCTCCCTAGGTTTATTCTAGTCCAATTAGGGTTTTTAACCAATCTTGTGCATCCAATAGGTGTGTTAGTGTCATTGGATGAACATTTAGGTCATTATCGTCCTCCCTTGGCGTATTCTTGCCCAATTAGGGTTTTTAACCAATCTTGTGCATCCAATAGGTGTGTTTGTGTCATTGGATGAACATTTGGGTCGAGTTCGCCCTCCCTAGTTTTATTCTAGTCCAATTAGGGTTTTGAACCAATCTTGGGCATCCAATAGGTGTGTTTGTCTCATTGGATGAAGATTTAGGTCATTTTCGTCCTCTCTAGGTTTATTCTAGTTCAAATAGGGTTTGTAACCAATCTTGTGCATCCAAGAGTTGTGTTTGTGTCATTGGATGAACATTTAGGTCATTTTCGTCCTCCCTT
>NW_027339431.1:1713187-1715060 GCF_000331145.2 Cicer arietinum | reverse complement strand
ATAGGTATGTTTGTGTCATTGGATGAACATTTATGTCATTTTCATCATCCATAGACTTATTCTTGTCTAACTAGGGTTTCTAACCAATCTTGTGCATCCAATAAGTTAATTTGTGTCATTTGATGAACATTAAGGTCATTTTCGTCATCCGTAGGTTTATTCTAGTCCAATTAGGGTTTTTAACCAATCTTGTGCATCCAATAGGTGTGTTTGTGTAATTGGATGAACATTTAGGTAATTTTTGTCCTCCCTATACTTATTCTTGTCCAACTAGGGTTTTTAACCAATCTTGTGCATCCAATAGGTATGTTTGTGTCATTGGATGAACATTTAGGACATTTTCATCCTCCATAGACTTATTCTTGTCCAACTAGGGTTTTTAACCAATCTTGTGCATCCAAATAGGTGTGTTTATGTCATTGGATGAACATTTAGGACATTTTCATCCTCCATAGACTTATTCTTGTCCAACTAGGGTTTTTAACCAATCTTGTGCATCCAAATAGGTGTGTTTATGTCATTGGATGAACATTTAGGACATTTTCATCCTCCATAGACTTATTCTTGTCCAACTAGGGTTTTTAACCAATCTTGTGCATCCAAATAGGTGTGTTTATGTCATTGGATGAACATTTAGGACATTTTCATCCTCCATAGACTTATTCTTGTCCAACTAGGGTTTTTAACCAATCTTGTGCATCCAAATAGGTGTGTTTATGTCATTGGATGAACATTTAGGACATTTTCATCCTCCATAGACTTATTCTTGTCCAACTAGGGTTTTTAACCAATCTTGTGCATCCAAATAGGTGTGTTTATGTCATTGGATGAACATTTAGGACATTTTCATCCTCCATAGACTTATTCTTGTCCAACTAGGGTTTTTAACCAATCTTGTGCATCCAAATAGGTGTGTTTATGTCATTGGATGAACATTTAGGACATTTTCATCCTCCATAGACTTATTCTTGTCCAACTAGGGTTTTTAACCAATCTTGTGCATCCAAATAGGTGTGTTTATGTCATTGGATGAACATTTAGGACATTTTCATCCTCCATAGACTTATTCTTGTCCAACTAGGGTTTTTAACCAATCTTGTGCATCCAAATAGGTGTGTTTATGTCATTGGATGAACATTTAGGACATTTTCATCCTCCATAGACTTATTCTTGTCCAACTAGGGTTTTTGAACCAATCTTGTGCATCCAATAGGTGTGTTTGTGTCATTGGATTACCATTTAGGTCATTTTCGTCCTCCCTAGGATTATTCTAGTCTAATTAGGGTTTTTAACCAATCTAATGCATCCAATACGTTCATTTGTGTCATTGGATGAACATTTAGGTGATTTTCGTCCTCCCTAGGATTATTCTAGTCTAATTAGGGTGTTTAACCAATCTTGTGCATCAAATAGGTGTGTTTGTGTCATTGGATGAACATTTAGGTCATTTTCATCCTCCATAGACTTATTCTTGTCCAACTAGGGTTTTTAACCAATCTTGTGCATCCAATAGGTGTGTTTGTGTCATTGGATGAACATTTAGGTCATTTTCATCCTCCATAGACTTATTCTTGTCCAACTAGGGTTTTTAACCAATCTTGTGCATCCAATAGGTGTGTTTGTGTCATTGGATGAACATTTAGGTCATTTTCATCCTCCATAGACTTATTCTTGTCCAACTAGGGTTTTTAACCAATCTTGTGCATCCAATAGGTGTGTTTGTGTCATTGGATGAACATTTAGGTCATTTTCGTCGTCCCTAGGCTAATTCTTGTCCAGTTAGGGTTTTTAACCAATCTAATGCATCCAATATGTTTCATTTGTGTCATTGGATGAACATTTAGGTCATTTTCGTCCTCCCTAGGCTCATTCT
>NW_027339431.1:1712125-1713045 GCF_000331145.2 Cicer arietinum | reverse complement strand
GGGATTCACATTTAGGTCATTTTCGTCCTCCCTAGGCTTATTCTTGTCCAATTAGGGTTTTTAACCAATCTTGTGCATCCAAATAGGTGTGTTTATGTCATTGGATGAACATTTAGGTCATTTTCGTCCTCCCTAGGCTTATTCTTGTCCAATTGGGGTTTTTAACCAATCTTGTTCATCCAAATAGGTGTGTTTGTGTCATTGGATGAACATTTAGATCATTTTCGTCCGCCCTAGGATTATTCTAGTCTAATTAGGGTTTTTAACCAATCTTGTGCATCCAATAGGTGTGTTTGTGTCATTGGATGAACATTTAGGTCATTTTCGTCCTCCCTAGGCTTATTCTAGTCCAATTCAGGTTTTTAACCAATCTTGTGCATGCAATAAGTTCATTTGTGTCGTTGGATGAACATTTAGGTCATTTTCGTCCTCCCTAGGCTTATTCTAGTCCAATTCAGGTTTTTAACCAATCTTGTGCATGCAATAAGTTCATTTGTGTCGTTGGATGAACATTTAGGTCATTTTCGTCCTCCCTATACTTATTCTTGTCCAACTAGGGTTTTTAACCAATCATGTGCATCCAATAGGTGTGTTTGTGTCATTGGATGAACATTTAGATCATTTTCGTCCGCCCTAGGTTTATTCTAGTCCAATTAGGGTTTTTAATCAATCTTATGCATCCAATACGTTCATTTGTGTCATTGGATGAACATTTAGGTGATTTTCGTCCTACCTAGGCTTATTCTAGTCCAATAAGTGTTTTTAACCAATCTTGTGCATCCAATAGGTTTGTTTGTGTCATGGGATAACCATTTAGGTCATTTTCGTCCTCCATAGACTTATTCTTGTCCAATTAGGGTATTTAACCAATCTTGTGCATCCAATAGGTGTATTTGTGTCATTGGATGAACATTTAGGTC
>NW_027339431.1:1708230-1711625 GCF_000331145.2 Cicer arietinum | reverse complement strand
GTATGAACATTGTTGATTTGTTAATTATGTCAAAATTAGGAATCAAAGGATTAAAATCCAACACAGCCAATGACACAAACACACCTCTTGGATGCACAAGATTGGTTCAAAAGCCCTAGTTGGACAAGAATAAGTCTATGGAGGATGAAAATGACCTAAATGTTCATCCAATGACACAAATGAACTTATTGGATGCACAAGATTGGTTAAAACCCCTAATTGGACGAGAATTAGCCTAGGGACGACGAAAATGACAAAATGTTCATCAATTGACACAAACACACCTATTTGAAGCACAAGACTAGTTAAAAACCCTAATTGGACGAGTATAAGCCAAGGGAGGACGAAAATGACCTAAATGTTCATCCAATGACACAAACACACCTATTGGATGCACAAGATTGGTTACAAACCCTGTTTGAACTAGACTAAACCTAGAGAGGACGAAAATGACCTAAATGTTCATCCAATGACACAAACACACCTATTGGATGCACAAGATTGGTTACAAACCCTGTTTGAACTAGACTAAACCTAGAGAGGACGAAAATGACCTAAATGTTCATCCAATGACACAAACACACCTATTGGATGCCGAAGATTGGTTAAAAATCCTAATTGGAAAAGAATAAGCCTATGGAGGACGAAAATGACATAAATATTCTTCCCATGACACAAACACACCTATTGGATGCACAGATTGGTTAAAAACCATAATTCGACTAGAATAAACCTAGGGAGGACGAAAATGATCTTAATGTTCATCAAATGACACAAATGAACTTATTTGATGCGCAAGATTGGTTAAAAACCCTAATTAGACACGAATACGCCTAGGGAGGACGAAAATGACCTAAATGTTCATCCAATGACACAAACACACCTATTGGATGCACAAGATTGGTTAAAAACCCTAATTGGACGAGAATTAATCTAGGGACGACGAAAATGACCTAAATGTTTATCCAATGACACAAACACGCCTATTGGATGCACAAGTTTGGTTAGAAACCCTAGTTGGACCAGAATAAGTCTATGGAGGATGAAAATGACTTAAATGTTCATCCAATGACACAAACACACTGGTTGGATGCCCAAGATTGGTTAAAAACCCTAATTGAACTAGAATAAACCTAGGGAGGACGAAAAAGACCTAAATGTTCATCCAATGACACAAACACACCTATTGGAAGCACAAGATTGGTTAAAAACCTTAATTGGACAAGAATTCACCAAGGGAGGACGAAAATGACATAAATGTTCATCCAAAGACACAAACACATCTATTGGATGCACAAGATTGGTTAAAAACCGTAATTGGACAAGAATAACTCTAGGGAGGATGAAAATGACCTAAATGTTCATCAAATAACACAAACACACCTATTGGATGCACAAGATTGGTTAAAAACCCTAATTTGACAAGAATTAGCCTTGGGTCGACGAAAATGACCTAAATGTTCATCCATTGACACAAACACGCCTATTGGATGCACAAGATTGGTTAAAAACCCTAGTTGGACAAGAATAAGTCTATGGAGGATGAAAATGCCCTAAATGTTCATCAAATGACACAAACACACCTATTTGAACCACAAGATTAGTTAAAAACCCTAATTGGACGAGTATAAGCCAAGCGAGGATGAAAATGACCTAAATGTTCATCCAATCACACAAACAAACCTATTGGATGCCCAAGATTGGTTAAAAACCCTAATTGGGCTAGAATAAACCTAGGGATGACGAAAATGACCTTAATGTTCATCAAATGACACAAATGAACTTATTGGATGCAGAAGTCTGGTTAAAAGCCCTAATAAGACAAGAATAAGCCTAGGGAGGACGAAAATGACCTAAATGTTCATTCTATGACCCAAACACACCTATTGGATGCACAAGATTGGTTAAAAACCCTAATTGCACAAGAATAAGACTAGGGAGGATGAAAATGACCTAAATGTTGATCCAATGACACAAACACACCTATTCGATGCACAAGATTGGTTAAAAACCCTAATTGGACAAGAATTAGCCTTGCGACGACGAAAATGACCTAAATGTTCTTCCAATGACACAACCAAACCTATTGGATGCACAAGATTGGTTAAAAACCCTAGTTGGACAAGAATAAGTCTAGGGAGGACGAAAATGACCTAAATGTGAATCCCATGACACAAAGGAACTTATTGGATACAGAAGAATGGTTAAAAACCCTAATTGCACAAGAATAAGACTAGGGAGGATGAAAATGACCTAAATGTTCATCCAATGACACAAACACGCCTATTGGATGCACATGATTGCTTTAAAACCCTAATTGGACAAGAATGAGCCTAGGGAGGACGAAAATAACCTAAATGTTCATCCAATGACACAAACACGCCTATTGGATGCACATGATTGCTTTAAAACCCTAATTGGACAAGAATGAGCCTAGGGAGGACGAAAATAACCTAAATGTTCATCCAATGACACAAACACGCCTATTGGATGCACATGATTGCTTTAAAACCCTAATTGGACAAGAATGAGCCTAGGGAGGACGAAAATAACCTAAATGTTCATCCAATGACACAAACACGCCTATTGGATGCACATGATTGCTTTAAAACCCTAATTGGACAAGAATGAGCCTAGGGAGGACGAAAATAACCTAAATGTTCATCCAATGACACAAATGAACGTATTGGAAGCATAAGATTGATTAAAAACCCTAATTGGACAAGAATGAGCCTAGGGAGGACGAAAATTACCTAAATGTGAATCCCATGACACAAATGAACTTATTGGATACAGAAGAATGGTTAAAAACCCTAATTGGACAAGAATGAGCCTTGGAAGGACGAAAATGACCTAAATGTGAATCCCATTACACAAATGAACTTATTGGATCCACAAGAATGGTTAAAAACCCTAATTGGACAAGAATGAGCCTAGGGAGGACGAAAATGACCTAAATGTTCATCCAATGACACAAATGAACATATTGGATGCATTAGATTGGTTAAAAACCCTAATTGGACAAGAATTAGCCTAGGGACGACGAAAATGACCTAAATGTTCATCCAATGACACAAACACACCTATTGGATGCACAAGATTTGTTAGAAACCCTAGTTGGACAAGAATAAGTCTTTGGAGGATGAAAATGACCTAAATGTTCATCCAATGACACAAACATGCCTGATGGATACACAAGATTGGTTAAAAACCCTAATTCGACTAGAATAAACCTAGGGAGGACGAAAATGACCTAAATGTTAATCCAATGACACAAACACACCTATTGGATGCACAAGACTGGTTAAAAACCCAAATTGGACAAGAATACGCCAAGGGAGGACGAAAATGACCTAAATGTTCATCCAATGACACAAACACACCTATTGGATGCA
>NW_027339431.1:1690798-1691084 GCF_000331145.2 Cicer arietinum | reverse complement strand
CACAAATGAACTTATTGGATGCACAAGATTGGTTAAAAACCCTAATTGGACAAGAATAAGCCTAGGGAGGACGAAAATGACCTAAATGTTCATCCAATGTTACAAATGAACGTATTGGATCCATAAGATTGATTAAAAACCCTAATTGGACAAGAATGAGCCTGGGGAGGACGAAAATGACCTAAATGTTCATCCAATGACACAAACACGCCTATTGGATGCACAAGATTGGTTAAAAACCCTAGTTGGACAAGAATAAGTCTAGGGAGGATGAAAATGACATAAA
>NW_027339431.1:1690210-1690588 GCF_000331145.2 Cicer arietinum | reverse complement strand
CAATGACACAAACATACCTATTGGATACACAAGATTGGTTAAAAACCCTAATTGGACAAGAATACGCCAAGGGAGGACGAAATTGACCTAAATATTCATCCAATGACACAAACACACCTATTGGATGCACAAGATTGGTTAAAAACCCTAATTGGACAAGAATTAGCCTAGGGACGACGAAAATGACCTAAATGTTCATCAATTGACACAAACATACCTATTGGATGCACAAGATTGGTTAGAAACCCTAGTTGGACAAAAATAAGTCTATGGATGATGAAAATGACCTAAATGTTCATCCAATGTAACAAACATACCTATGGGATGCACAAGATTGGTTAAAAACCCTAATTGGACGAGAATTAGCCTAGGGACGAC
>NW_027339431.1:1669117-1689710 GCF_000331145.2 Cicer arietinum | reverse complement strand
AAGTCAGCAAAAGAAATGTGGGACATTCTTCAAGAAACACATGAAGGAACCACAAATGTGAAAGAGCTCGCGTAAACACACTTATGCACGAATATGAATTATTTAGACCTTCTTACACTTATTCTTGTCCAACTAGGGTTTTTGACCAATTTTGTGCATCCAATAGGTGTGTTTGTGTCATTGGTTGAACATTTAGGTCATTTTCGTCCTTCTTACACTTATTCTTGTCCAACTAGGGTTTTTGACCAATTTTGTGCATCCAATAGGTGTGTTTGTGTCATTGGTTGAACATTTAGGTCATTTTCGTCCTTCTTACACTTATTCTTGTCCAACTAGGGTTTTTGACCAATTTTGTGCATCCAATAGGTGTGTTTGTGTCATTGGTTGAACATTTAGGTCATTTTCGTCCTTCTTACACTTATTCTTGTCCAACTAGGGTTTTTGACCAATTTTGTGCATCCAATAGGTGTGTTTGTGTCATTGGTTGAACATTTAGGTCATTTTCGTCCTTCTTACACTTATTCTTGTCCAACTAGGGTTTTTGACCAATTTTGTGCATCCAATAGGTGTGTTTGTGTCATTGGTTGAACATTTAGGTCATTTTCGTCCTTCTTACACTTATTCTTGTCCAACTAGGGTTTTTGACCAATTTTGTGCATCCAATAGGTGTGTTTGTGTCATTGGTTGAACATTTAGGTCATTTTCGTCCTTCTTACACTTATTCTTGTCCAACTAGGGTTTTTGACCAATTTTGTGCATCCAATAGGTGTGTTTGTGTCATTGGTTGAACATTTAGGTCATTTTCGTCCTTCTTACACTTATTCTTGTCCAACTAGGGTTTTTGACCAATTTTGTGCATCCAATAGGTGTGTTTGTGTCATTGGTTGAACATTTAGGTCATTTTCGTCCTTCTTACACTTATTCTTGTCCAACTAGGGTTTTTGACCAATTTTGTGCATCCAATAGGTGTGTTTGTGTCATTGGTTGAACATTTAGGTCATTTTCGTCCTTCTTACACTTATTCTTGTCCAACTAGGGTTTTTGACCAATTTTGTGCATCCAATAGGTGTGTTTGTGTCATTGGTTGAACATTTAGGTCATTTTCGTCCTTCTTACACTTATTCTTGTCCAACTAGGGTTTTTGACCAATTTTGTGCATCCAATAGGTGTGTTTGTGTCATTGGTTGAACATTTAGGTCATTTTCGTCCTTCTTACACTTATTCTTGTCCAACTAGGGTTTTTGACCAATTTTGTGCATCCAATAGGTGTGTTTGTGTCATTGGTTGAACATTTAGGTCATTTTCGTCCTTCTTACACTTATTCTTGTCCAACTAGGGTTTTTGACCAATTTTGTGCATCCAATAGGTGTGTTTGTGTCATTGGTTGAACATTTAGGTCATTTTCGTCCTTCTTACACTTATTCTTGTCCAACTAGGGTTTTTGACCAATTTTGTGCATCCAATAGGTGTGTTTGTGTCATTGGTTGAACATTTAGGTCATTTTCGTCCTTCTTACACTTATTCTTGTCCAACTAGGGTTTTTGACCAATTTTGTGCATCCAATAGGTGTGTTTGTGTCATTGGTTGAACATTTAGGTCATTTTCGTCCTTCTTACACTTATTCTTGTCCAACTAGGGTTTTTGACCAATTTTGTGCATCCAATAGGTGTGTTTGTGTCATTGGTTGAACATTTAGGTCATTTTCGTCCTTCTTACACTTATTCTTGTCCAACTAGGGTTTTTGACCAATTTTGTGCATCCAATAGGTGTGTTTGTGTCATTGGTTGAACATTTAGGTCATTTTCGTCCTTCTTACACTTATTCTTGTCCAACTAGGGTTTTTGACCAATTTTGTGCATCCAATAGGTGTGTTTGTGTCATTGGTTGAACATTTAGGTCATTTTCGTCCTTCTTACACTTATTCTTGTCCAACTAGGGTTTTTGACCAATTTTGTGCATCCAATAGGTGTGTTTGTGTCATTGGTTGAACATTTAGGTCATTTTCGTCCTTCTTACACTTATTCTTGTCCAACTAGGGTTTTTGACCAATTTTGTGCATCCAATAGGTGTGTTTGTGTCATTGGTTGAACATTTAGGTCATTTTCGTCCTTCTTACACTTATTCTTGTCCAACTAGGGTTTTTGACCAATTTTGTGCATCCAATAGGTGTGTTTGTGTCATTGGTTGAACATTTAGGTCATTTTCGTCCTTCTTACACTTATTCTTGTCCAACTAGGGTTTTTGACCAATTTTGTGCATCCAATAGGTGTGTTTGTGTCATTGGTTGAACATTTAGGTCATTTTCGTCCTTCTTACACTTATTCTTGTCCAACTAGGGTTTTTGACCAATTTTGTGCATCCAATAGGTGTGTTTGTGTCATTGGTTGAACATTTAGGTCATTTTCGTCCTTCTTACACTTATTCTTGTCCAACTAGGGTTTTTGACCAATTTTGTGCATCCAATAGGTGTGTTTGTGTCATTGGTTGAACATTTAGGTCATTTTCGTCCTTCTTACACTTATTCTTGTCCAACTAGGGTTTTTGACCAATTTTGTGCATCCAATAGGTGTGTTTGTGTCATTGGTTGAACATTTAGGTCATTTTCGTCCTTCTTACACTTATTCTTGTCCAACTAGGGTTTTTGACCAATTTTGTGCATCCAATAGGTGTGTTTGTGTCATTGGTTGAACATTTAGGTCATTTTCGTCCTTCTTACACTTATTCTTGTCCAACTAGGGTTTTTGACCAATTTTGTGCATCCAATAGGTGTGTTTGTGTCATTGGTTGAACATTTAGGTCATTTTCGTCCTTCTTACACTTATTCTTGTCCAACTAGGGTTTTTGACCAATTTTGTGCATCCAATAGGTGTGTTTGTGTCATTGGTTGAACATTTAGGTCATTTTCGTCCTTCTTACACTTATTCTTGTCCAACTAGGGTTTTTGACCAATTTTGTGCATCCAATAGGTGTGTTTGTGTCATTGGTTGAACATTTAGGTCATTTTCGTCCTTCTTACACTTATTCTTGTCCAACTAGGGTTTTTGACCAATTTTGTGCATCCAATAGGTGTGTTTGTGTCATTGGTTGAACATTTAGGTCATTTTCGTCCTTCTTACACTTATTCTTGTCCAACTAGGGTTTTTGACCAATTTTGTGCATCCAATAGGTGTGTTTGTGTCATTGGTTGAACATTTAGGTCATTTTCGTCCTTCTTACACTTATTCTTGTCCAACTAGGGTTTTTGACCAATTTTGTGCATCCAATAGGTGTGTTTGTGTCATTGGTTGAACATTTAGGTCATTTTCGTCCTTCTTACACTTATTCTTGTCCAACTAGGGTTTTTGACCAATTTTGTGCATCCAATAGGTGTGTTTGTGTCATTGGTTGAACATTTAGGTCATTTTCGTCCTTCTTACACTTATTCTTGTCCAACTAGGGTTTTTGACCAATTTTGTGCATCCAATAGGTGTGTTTGTGTCATTGGTTGAACATTTAGGTCATTTTCGTCCTTCTTACACTTATTCTTGTCCAACTAGGGTTTTTGACCAATTTTGTGCATCCAATAGGTGTGTTTGTGTCATTGGTTGAACATTTAGGTCATTTTCGTCCTTCTTACACTTATTCTTGTCCAACTAGGGTTTTTGACCAATTTTGTGCATCCAATAGGTGTGTTTGTGTCATTGGTTGAACATTTAGGTCATTTTCGTCCTTCTTACACTTATTCTTGTCCAACTAGGGTTTTTGACCAATTTTGTGCATCCAATAGGTGTGTTTGTGTCATTGGTTGAACATTTAGGTCATTTTCGTCCTTCTTACACTTATTCTTGTCCAACTAGGGTTTTTGACCAATTTTGTGCATCCAATAGGTGTGTTTGTGTCATTGGTTGAACATTTAGGTCATTTTCGTCCTTCTTACACTTATTCTTGTCCAACTAGGGTTTTTGACCAATTTTGTGCATCCAATAGGTGTGTTTGTGTCATTGGTTGAACATTTAGGTCATTTTCGTCCTTCTTACACTTATTCTTGTCCAACTAGGGTTTTTGACCAATTTTGTGCATCCAATAGGTGTGTTTGTGTCATTGGTTGAACATTTAGGTCATTTTCGTCCTTCTTACACTTATTCTTGTCCAACTAGGGTTTTTGACCAATTTTGTGCATCCAATAGGTGTGTTTGTGTCATTGGTTGAACATTTAGGTCATTTTCGTCCTTCTTACACTTATTCTTGTCCAACTAGGGTTTTTGACCAATTTTGTGCATCCAATAGGTGTGTTTGTGTCATTGGTTGAACATTTAGGTCATTTTCGTCCTTCTTACACTTATTCTTGTCCAACTAGGGTTTTTGACCAATTTTGTGCATCCAATAGGTGTGTTTGTGTCATTGGTTGAACATTTAGGTCATTTTCGTCCTTCTTACACTTATTCTTGTCCAACTAGGGTTTTTGACCAATTTTGTGCATCCAATAGGTGTGTTTGTGTCATTGGTTGAACATTTAGGTCATTTTCGTCCTTCTTACACTTATTCTTGTCCAACTAGGGTTTTTGACCAATTTTGTGCATCCAATAGGTGTGTTTGTGTCATTGGTTGAACATTTAGGTCATTTTCGTCCTTCTTACACTTATTCTTGTCCAACTAGGGTTTTTGACCAATTTTGTGCATCCAATAGGTGTGTTTGTGTCATTGGTTGAACATTTAGGTCATTTTCGTCCTTCTTACACTTATTCTTGTCCAACTAGGGTTTTTGACCAATTTTGTGCATCCAATAGGTGTGTTTGTGTCATTGGTTGAACATTTAGGTCATTTTCGTCCTTCTTACACTTATTCTTGTCCAACTAGGGTTTTTGACCAATTTTGTGCATCCAATAGGTGTGTTTGTGTCATTGGTTGAACATTTAGGTCATTTTCGTCCTTCTTACACTTATTCTTGTCCAACTAGGGTTTTTGACCAATTTTGTGCATCCAATAGGTGTGTTTGTGTCATTGGTTGAACATTTAGGTCATTTTCGTCCTTCTTACACTTATTCTTGTCCAACTAGGGTTTTTGACCAATTTTGTGCATCCAATAGGTGTGTTTGTGTCATTGGTTGAACATTTAGGTCATTTTCGTCCTTCTTACACTTATTCTTGTCCAACTAGGGTTTTTGACCAATTTTGTGCATCCAATAGGTGTGTTTGTGTCATTGGTTGAACATTTAGGTCATTTTCGTCCTTCTTACACTTATTCTTGTCCAACTAGGGTTTTTGACCAATTTTGTGCATCCAATAGGTGTGTTTGTGTCATTGGTTGAACATTTAGGTCATTTTCGTCCTTCTTACACTTATTCTTGTCCAACTAGGGTTTTTGACCAATTTTGTGCATCCAATAGGTGTGTTTGTGTCATTGGTTGAACATTTAGGTCATTTTCGTCCTTCTTACACTT
Source organism: Cicer arietinum (assembly GCF_000331145.2). Classification (NCBI taxonomy): domain Eukaryota; kingdom Viridiplantae; phylum Streptophyta; class Magnoliopsida; order Fabales; family Fabaceae; genus Cicer; species Cicer arietinum. The sequence continues at coordinate 1,684,290 of NW_027339431.1, read as the reverse complement.
ATTCTTGTCCAACTAGGGTTTTTGACCAATTTTGTGCATCCAATAGGTGTGTTTGTGTCATTGGTTGAACATTTAGGTCATTTTCGTCCTTCTTACACTTATTCTTGTCCAACTAGGGTTTTTGACCAATTTTGTGCATCCAATAGGTGTGTTTGTGTCATTGGTTGAACATTTAGGTCATTTTCGTCCTTCTTACACTTATTCTTGTCCAACTAGGGTTTTTGACCAATTTTGTGCATCCAATAGGTGTGTTTGTGTCATTGGTTGAACATTTAGGTCATTTTCGTCCTTCTTACACTTATTCTTGTCCAACTAGGGTTTTTGACCAATTTTGTGCATCCAATAGGTGTGTTTGTGTCATTGGTTGAACATTTAGGTCATTTTCGTCCTTCTTACACTTATTCTTGTCCAACTAGGGTTTTTGACCAATTTTGTGCATCCAATAGGTGTGTTTGTGTCATTGGTTGAACATTTAGGTCATTTTCGTCCTTCTTACACTTATTCTTGTCCAACTAGGGTTTTTGACCAATTTTGTGCATCCAATAGGTGTGTTTGTGTCATTGGTTGAACATTTAGGTCATTTTCGTCCTTCTTACACTTATTCTTGTCCAACTAGGGTTTTTGACCAATTTTGTGCATCCAATAGGTGTGTTTGTGTCATTGGTTGAACATTTAGGTCATTTTCGTCCTTCTTACACTTATTCTTGTCCAACTAGGGTTTTTGACCAATTTTGTGCATCCAATAGGTGTGTTTGTGTCATTGGTTGAACATTTAGGTCATTTTCGTCCTTCTTACACTTATTCTTGTCCAACTAGGGTTTTTGACCAATTTTGTGCATCCAATAGGTGTGTTTGTGTCATTGGTTGAACATTTAGGTCATTTTCGTCCTTCTTACACTTATTCTTGTCCAACTAGGGTTTTTGACCAATTTTGTGCATCCAATAGGTGTGTTTGTGTCATTGGTTGAACATTTAGGTCATTTTCGTCCTTCTTACACTTATTCTTGTCCAACTAGGGTTTTTGACCAATTTTGTGCATCCAATAGGTGTGTTTGTGTCATTGGTTGAACATTTAGGTCATTTTCGTCCTTCTTACACTTATTCTTGTCCAACTAGGGTTTTTGACCAATTTTGTGCATCCAATAGGTGTGTTTGTGTCATTGGTTGAACATTTAGGTCATTTTCGTCCTTCTTACACTTATTCTTGTCCAACTAGGGTTTTTGACCAATTTTGTGCATCCAATAGGTGTGTTTGTGTCATTGGTTGAACATTTAGGTCATTTTCGTCCTTCTTACACTTATTCTTGTCCAACTAGGGTTTTTGACCAATTTTGTGCATCCAATAGGTGTGTTTGTGTCATTGGTTGAACATTTAGGTCATTTTCGTCCTTCTTACACTTATTCTTGTCCAACTAGGGTTTTTGACCAATTTTGTGCATCCAATAGGTGTGTTTGTGTCATTGGTTGAACATTTAGGTCATTTTCGTCCTTCTTACACTTATTCTTGTCCAACTAGGGTTTTTGACCAATTTTGTGCATCCAATAGGTGTGTTTGTGTCATTGGTTGAACATTTAGGTCATTTTCGTCCTTCTTACACTTATTCTTGTCCAACTAGGGTTTTTGACCAATTTTGTGCATCCAATAGGTGTGTTTGTGTCATTGGTTGAACATTTAGGTCATTTTCGTCCTTCTTACACTTATTCTTGTCCAACTAGGGTTTTTGACCAATTTTGTGCATCCAATAGGTGTGTTTGTGTCATTGGTTGAACATTTAGGTCATTTTCGTCCTTCTTACACTTATTCTTGTCCAACTAGGGTTTTTGACCAATTTTGTGCATCCAATAGGTGTGTTTGTGTCATTGGTTGAACATTTAGGTCATTTTCGTCCTTCTTACACTTATTCTTGTCCAACTAGGGTTTTTGACCAATTTTGTGCATCCAATAGGTGTGTTTGTGTCATTGGTTGAACATTTAGGTCATTTTCGTCCTTCTTACACTTATTCTTGTCCAACTAGGGTTTTTGACCAATTTTGTGCATCCAATAGGTGTGTTTGTGTCATTGGTTGAACATTTAGGTCATTTTCGTCCTTCTTACACTTATTCTTGTCCAACTAGGGTTTTTGACCAATTTTGTGCATCCAATAGGTGTGTTTGTGTCATTGGTTGAACATTTAGGTCATTTTCGTCCTTCTTACACTTATTCTTGTCCAACTAGGGTTTTTGACCAATTTTGTGCATCCAATAGGTGTGTTTGTGTCATTGGTTGAACATTTAGGTCATTTTCGTCCTTCTTACACTTATTCTTGTCCAACTAGGGTTTTTGACCAATTTTGTGCATCCAATAGGTGTGTTTGTGTCATTGGTTGAACATTTAGGTCATTTTCGTCCTTCTTACACTTATTCTTGTCCAACTAGGGTTTTTGACCAATTTTGTGCATCCAATAGGTGTGTTTGTGTCATTGGTTGAACATTTAGGTCATTTTCGTCCTTCTTACACTTATTCTTGTCCAACTAGGGTTTTTGACCAATTTTGTGCATCCAATAGGTGTGTTTGTGTCATTGGTTGAACATTTAGGTCATTTTCGTCCTTCTTACACTTATTCTTGTCCAACTAGGGTTTTTGACCAATTTTGTGCATCCAATAGGTGTGTTTGTGTCATTGGTTGAACATTTAGGTCATTTTCGTCCTTCTTACACTTATTCTTGTCCAACTAGGGTTTTTGACCAATTTTGTGCATCCAATAGGTGTGTTTGTGTCATTGGTTGAACATTTAGGTCATTTTCGTCCTTCTTACACTTATTCTTGTCCAACTAGGGTTTTTGACCAATTTTGTGCATCCAATAGGTGTGTTTGTGTCATTGGTTGAACATTTAGGTCATTTTCGTCCTTCTTACACTTATTCTTGTCCAACTAGGGTTTTTGACCAATTTTGTGCATCCAATAGGTGTGTTTGTGTCATTGGTTGAACATTTAGGTCATTTTCGTCCTTCTTACACTTATTCTTGTCCAACTAGGGTTTTTGACCAATTTTGTGCATCCAATAGGTGTGTTTGTGTCATTGGTTGAACATTTAGGTCATTTTCGTCCTTCTTACACTTATTCTTGTCCAACTAGGGTTTTTGACCAATTTTGTGCATCCAATAGGTGTGTTTGTGTCATTGGTTGAACATTTAGGTCATTTTCGTCCTTCTTACACTTATTCTTGTCCAACTAGGGTTTTTGACCAATTTTGTGCATCCAATAGGTGTGTTTGTGTCATTGGTTGAACATTTAGGTCATTTTCGTCCTTCTTACACTTATTCTTGTCCAACTAGGGTTTTTGACCAATTTTGTGCATCCAATAGGTGTGTTTGTGTCATTGGTTGAACATTTAGGTCATTTTCGTCCTTCTTACACTTATTCTTGTCCAACTAGGGTTTTTGACCAATTTTGTGCATCCAATAGGTGTGTTTGTGTCATTGGTTGAACATTTAGGTCATTTTCGTCCTTCTTACACTTATTCTTGTCCAACTAGGGTTTTTGACCAATTTTGTGCATCCAATAGGTGTGTTTGTGTCATTGGTTGAACATTTAGGTCATTTTCGTCCTTCTTACACTTATTCTTGTCCAACTAGGGTTTTTGACCAATTTTGTGCATCCAATAGGTGTGTTTGTGTCATTGGTTGAACATTTAGGTCATTTTCGTCCTTCTTACACTTATTCTTGTCCAACTAGGGTTTTTGACCAATTTTGTGCATCCAATAGGTGTGTTTGTGTCATTGGTTGAACATTTAGGTCATTTTCGTCCTTCTTACACTTATTCTTGTCCAACTAGGGTTTTTGACCAATTTTGTGCATCCAATAGGTGTGTTTGTGTCATTGGTTGAACATTTAGGTCATTTTCGTCCTTCTTACACTTATTCTTGTCCAACTAGGGTTTTTGACCAATTTTGTGCATCCAATAGGTGTGTTTGTGTCATTGGTTGAACATTTAGGTCATTTTCGTCCTTCTTACACTTATTCTTGTCCAACTAGGGTTTTTGACCAATTTTGTGCATCCAATAGGTGTGTTTGTGTCATTGGTTGAACATTTAGGTCATTTTCGTCCTTCTTACACTTATTCTTGTCCAACTAGGGTTTTTGACCAATTTTGTGCATCCAATAGGTGTGTTTGTGTCATTGGTTGAACATTTAGGTCATTTTCGTCCTTCTTACACTTATTCTTGTCCAACTAGGGTTTTTGACCAATTTTGTGCATCCAATAGGTGTGTTTGTGTCATTGGTTGAACATTTAGGTCATTTTCGTCCTTCTTACACTTATTCTTGTCCAACTAGGGTTTTTGACCAATTTTGTGCATCCAATAGGTGTGTTTGTGTCATTGGTTGAACATTTAGGTCATTTTCGTCCTTCTTACACTTATTCTTGTCCAACTAGGGTTTTTGACCAATTTTGTGCATCCAATAGGTGTGTTTGTGTCATTGGTTGAACATTTAGGTCATTTTCGTCCTTCTTACACTTATTCTTGTCCAACTAGGGTTTTTGACCAATTTTGTGCATCCAATAGGTGTGTTTGTGTCATTGGTTGAACATTTAGGTCATTTTCGTCCTTCTTACACTTATTCTTGTCCAACTAGGGTTTTTGACCAATTTTGTGCATCCAATAGGTGTGTTTGTGTCATTGGTTGAACATTTAGGTCATTTTCGTCCTTCTTACACTTATTCTTGTCCAACTAGGGTTTTTGACCAATTTTGTGCATCCAATAGGTGTGTTTGTGTCATTGGTTGAACATTTAGGTCATTTTCGTCCTTCTTACACTTATTCTTGTCCAACTAGGGTTTTTGACCAATTTTGTGCATCCAATAGGTGTGTTTGTGTCATTGGTTGAACATTTAGGTCATTTTCGTCCTTCTTACACTTATTCTTGTCCAACTAGGGTTTTTGACCAATTTTGTGCATCCAATAGGTGTGTTTGTGTCATTGGTTGAACATTTAGGTCATTTTCGTCCTTCTTACACTTATTCTTGTCCAACTAGGGTTTTTGACCAATTTTGTGCATCCAATAGGTGTGTTTGTGTCATTGGTTGAACATTTAGGTCATTTTCGTCCTTCTTACACTTATTCTTGTCCAACTAGGGTTTTTGACCAATTTTGTGCATCCAATAGGTGTGTTTGTGTCATTGGTTGAACATTTAGGTCATTTTCGTCCTTCTTACACTTATTCTTGTCCAACTAGGGTTTTTGACCAATTTTGTGCATCCAATAGGTGTGTTTGTGTCATTGGTTGAACATTTAGGTCATTTTCGTCCTTCTTACACTTATTCTTGTCCAACTAGGGTTTTTGACCAATTTTGTGCATCCAATAGGTGTGTTTGTGTCATTGGTTGAACATTTAGGTCATTTTCGTCCTTCTTACACTTATTCTTGTCCAACTAGGGTTTTTGACCAATTTTGTGCATCCAATAGGTGTGTTTGTGTCATTGGTTGAACATTTAGGTCATTTTCGTCCTTCTTACACTTATTCTTGTCCAACTAGGGTTTTTGACCAATTTTGTGCATCCAATAGGTGTGTTTGTGTCATTGGTTGAACATTTAGGTCATTTTCGTCCTTCTTACACTTATTCTTGTCCAACTAGGGTTTTTGACCAATTTTGTGCATCCAATAGGTGTGTTTGTGTCATTGGTTGAACATTTAGGTCATTTTCGTCCTTCTTACACTTATTCTTGTCCAACTAGGGTTTTTGACCAATTTTGTGCATCCAATAGGTGTGTTTGTGTCATTGGTTGAACATTTAGGTCATTTTCGTCCTTCTTACACTTATTCTTGTCCAACTAGGGTTTTTGACCAATTTTGTGCATCCAATAGGTGTGTTTGTGTCATTGGTTGAACATTTAGGTCATTTTCGTCCTTCTTACACTTATTCTTGTCCAACTAGGGTTTTTGACCAATTTTGTGCATCCAATAGGTGTGTTTGTGTCATTGGTTGAACATTTAGGTCATTTTCGTCCTTCTTACACTTATTCTTGTCCAACTAGGGTTTTTGACCAATTTTGTGCATCCAATAGGTGTGTTTGTGTCATTGGTTGAACATTTAGGTCATTTTCGTCCTTCTTACACTTATTCTTGTCCAACTAGGGTTTTTGACCAATTTTGTGCATCCAATAGGTGTGTTTGTGTCATTGGTTGAACATTTAGGTCATTTTCGTCCTTCTTACACTTATTCTTGTCCAACTAGGGTTTTTGACCAATTTTGTGCATCCAATAGGTGTGTTTGTGTCATTGGTTGAACATTTAGGTCATTTTCGTCCTTCTTACACTTATTCTTGTCCAACTAGGGTTTTTGACCAATTTTGTGCATCCAATAGGTGTGTTTGTGTCATTGGTTGAACATTTAGGTCATTTTCGTCCTTCTTACACTTATTCTTGTCCAACTAGGGTTTTTGACCAATTTTGTGCATCCAATAGGTGTGTTTGTGTCATTGGTTGAACATTTAGGTCATTTTCGTCCTTCTTACACTTATTCTTGTCCAACTAGGGTTTTTGACCAATTTTGTGCATCCAATAGGTGTGTTTGTGTCATTGGTTGAACATTTAGGTCATTTTCGTCCTTCTTACACTTATTCTTGTCCAACTAGGGTTTTTGACCAATTTTGTGCATCCAATAGGTGTGTTTGTGTCATTGGTTGAACATTTAGGTCATTTTCGTCCTTCTTACACTTATTCTTGTCCAACTAGGGTTTTTGACCAATTTTGTGCATCCAATAGGTGTGTTTGTGTCATTGGTTGAACATTTAGGTCATTTTCGTCCTTCTTACACTTATTCTTGTCCAACTAGGGTTTTTGACCAATTTTGTGCATCCAATAGGTGTGTTTGTGTCATTGGTTGAACATTTAGGTCATTTTCGTCCTTCTTACACTTATTCTTGTCCAACTAGGGTTTTTGACCAATTTTGTGCATCCAATAGGTGTGTTTGTGTCATTGGTTGAACATTTAGGTCATTTTCGTCCTTCTTACACTTATTCTTGTCCAACTAGGGTTTTTGACCAATTTTGTGCATCCAATAGGTGTGTTTGTGTCATTGGTTGAACATTTAGGTCATTTTCGTCCTTCTTACACTTATTCTTGTCCAACTAGGGTTTTTGACCAATTTTGTGCATCCAATAGGTGTGTTTGTGTCATTGGTTGAACATTTAGGTCATTTTCGTCCTTCTTACACTTATTCTTGTCCAACTAGGGTTTTTGACCAATTTTGTGCATCCAATAGGTGTGTTTGTGTCATTGGTTGAACATTTAGGTCATTTTCGTCCTTCTTACACTTATTCTTGTCCAACTAGGGTTTTTGACCAATTTTGTGCATCCAATAGGTGTGTTTGTGTCATTGGTTGAACATTTAGGTCATTTTCGTCCTTCTTACACTTATTCTTGTCCAACTAGGGTTTTTGACCAATTTTGTGCATCCAATAGGTGTGTTTGTGTCATTGGTTGAACATTTAGGTCATTTTCGTCCTTCTTACACTTATTCTTGTCCAACTAGGGTTTTTGACCAATTTTGTGCATCCAATAGGTGTGTTTGTGTCATTGGTTGAACATTTAGGTCATTTTCGTCCTTCTTACACTTATTCTTGTCCAACTAGGGTTTTTGACCAATTTTGTGCATCCAATAGGTGTGTTTGTGTCATTGGTTGAACATTTAGGTCATTTTCGTCCTTCTTACACTTATTCTTGTCCAACTAGGGTTTTTGACCAATTTTGTGCATCCAATAGGTGTGTTTGTGTCATTGGTTGAACATTTAGGTCATTTTCGTCCTTCTTACACTTATTCTTGTCCAACTAGGGTTTTTGACCAATTTTGTGCATCCAATAGGTGTGTTTGTGTCATTGGTTGAACATTTAGGTCATTTTCGTCCTTCTTACACTTATTCTTGTCCAACTAGGGTTTTTGACCAATTTTGTGCATCCAATAGGTGTGTTTGTGTCATTGGTTGAACATTTAGGTCATTTTCGTCCTTCTTACACTTATTCTTGTCCAACTAGGGTTTTTGACCAATTTTGTGCATCCAATAGGTGTGTTTGTGTCATTGGTTGAACATTTAGGTCATTTTCGTCCTTCTTACACTTATTCTTGTCCAACTAGGGTTTTTGACCAATTTTGTGCATCCAATAGGTGTGTTTGTGTCATTGGTTGAACATTTAGGTCATTTTCGTCCTTCTTACACTTATTCTTGTCCAACTAGGGTTTTTGACCAATTTTGTGCATCCAATAGGTGTGTTTGTGTCATTGGTTGAACATTTAGGTCATTTTCGTCCTTCTTACACTTATTCTTGTCCAACTAGGGTTTTTGACCAATTTTGTGCATCCAATAGGTGTGTTTGTGTCATTGGTTGAACATTTAGGTCATTTTCGTCCTTCTTACACTTATTCTTGTCCAACTAGGGTTTTTGACCAATTTTGTGCATCCAATAGGTGTGTTTGTGTCATTGGTTGAACATTTAGGTCATTTTCGTCCTTCTTACACTTATTCTTGTCCAACTAGGGTTTTTGACCAATTTTGTGCATCCAATAGGTGTGTTTGTGTCATTGGTTGAACATTTAGGTCATTTTCGTCCTTCTTACACTTATTCTTGTCCAACTAGGGTTTTTGACCAATTTTGTGCATCCAATAGGTGTGTTTGTGTCATTGGTTGAACATTTAGGTCATTTTCGTCCTTCTTACACTTATTCTTGTCCAACTAGGGTTTTTGACCAATTTTGTGCATCCAATAGGTGTGTTTGTGTCATTGGTTGAACATTTAGGTCATTTTCGTCCTTCTTACACTTATTCTTGTCCAACTAGGGTTTTTGACCAATTTTGTGCATCCAATAGGTGTGTTTGTGTCATTGGTTGAACATTTAGGTCATTTTCGTCCTTCTTACACTTATTCTTGTCCAACTAGGGTTTTTGACCAATTTTGTGCATCCAATAGGTGTGTTTGTGTCATTGGTTGAACATTTAGGTCATTTTCGTCCTTCTTACACTTATTCTTGTCCAACTAGGGTTTTTGACCAATTTTGTGCATCCAATAGGTGTGTTTGTGTCATTGGTTGAACATTTAGGTCATTTTCGTCCTTCTTACACTTATTCTTGTCCAACTAGGGTTTTTGACCAATTTTGTGCATCCAATAGGTGTGTTTGTGTCATTGGTTGAACATTTAGGTCATTTTCGTCCTTCTTACACTTATTCTTGTCCAACTAGGGTTTTTGACCAATTTTGTGCATCCAATAGGTGTGTTTGTGTCATTGGTTGAACATTTAGGTCATTTTCGTCCTTCTTACACTTATTCTTGTCCAACTAGGGTTTTTGACCAATTTTGTGCATCCAATAGGTGTGTTTGTGTCATTGGTTGAACATTTAGGTCATTTTCGTCCTTCTTACACTTATTCTTGTCCAACTAGGGTTTTTGACCAATTTTGTGCATCCAATAGGTGTGTTTGTGTCATTGGTTGAACATTTAGGTCATTTTCGTCCTTCTTACACTTATTCTTGTCCAACTAGGGTTTTTGACCAATTTTGTGCATCCAATAGGTGTGTTTGTGTCATTGGTTGAACATTTAGGTCATTTTCGTCCTTCTTACACTTATTCTTGTCCAACTAGGGTTTTTGACCAATTTTGTGCATCCAATAGGTGTGTTTGTGTCATTGGTTGAACATTTAGGTCATTTTCGTCCTTCTTACACTTATTCTTGTCCAACTAGGGTTTTTGACCAATTTTGTGCATCCAATAGGTGTGTTTGTGTCATTGGTTGAACATTTAGGTCATTTTCGTCCTTCTTACACTTATTCTTGTCCAACTAGGGTTTTTGACCAATTTTGTGCATCCAATAGGTGTGTTTGTGTCATTGGTTGAACATTTAGGTCATTTTCGTCCTTCTTACACTTATTCTTGTCCAACTAGGGTTTTTGACCAATTTTGTGCATCCAATAGGTGTGTTTGTGTCATTGGTTGAACATTTAGGTCATTTTCGTCCTTCTTACACTTATTCTTGTCCAACTAGGGTTTTTGACCAATTTTGTGCATCCAATAGGTGTGTTTGTGTCATTGGTTGAACATTTAGGTCATTTTCGTCCTTCTTACACTTATTCTTGTCCAACTAGGGTTTTTGACCAATTTTGTGCATCCAATAGGTGTGTTTGTGTCATTGGTTGAACATTTAGGTCATTTTCGTCCTTCTTACACTTATTCTTGTCCAACTAGGGTTTTTGACCAATTTTGTGCATCCAATAGGTGTGTTTGTGTCATTGGTTGAACATTTAGGTCATTTTCGTCCTTCTTACACTTATTCTTGTCCAACTAGGGTTTTTGACCAATTTTGTGCATCCAATAGGTGTGTTTGTGTCATTGGTTGAACATTTAGGTCATTTTCGTCCTTCTTACACTTATTCTTGTCCAACTAGGGTTTTTGACCAATTTTGTGCATCCAATAGGTGTGTTTGTGTCATTGGTTGAACATTTAGGTCATTTTCGTCCTTCTTACACTTATTCTTGTCCAACTAGGGTTTTTGACCAATTTTGTGCATCCAATAGGTGTGTTTGTGTCATTGGTTGAACATTTAGGTCATTTTCGTCCTTCTTACACTTATTCTTGTCCAACTAGGGTTTTTGACCAATTTTGTGCATCCAATAGGTGTGTTTGTGTCATTGGTTGAACATTTAGGTCATTTTCGTCCTTCTTACACTTATTCTTGTCCAACTAGGGTTTTTGACCAATTTTGTGCATCCAATAGGTGTGTTTGTGTCATTGGTTGAACATTTAGGTCATTTTCGTCCTTCTTACACTTATTCTTGTCCAACTAGGGTTTTTGACCAATTTTGTGCATCCAATAGGTGTGTTTGTGTCATTGGTTGAACATTTAGGTCATTTTCGTCCTTCTTACACTTATTCTTGTCCAACTAGGGTTTTTGACCAATTTTGTGCATCCAATAGGTGTGTTTGTGTCATTGGTTGAACATTTAGGTCATTTTCGTCCTTCTTACACTTATTCTTGTCCAACTAGGGTTTTTGACCAATTTTGTGCATCCAATAGGTGTGTTTGTGTCATTGGTTGAACATTTAGGTCATTTTCGTCCTTCTTACACTTATTCTTGTCCAACTAGGGTTTTTGACCAATTTTGTGCATCCAATAGGTGTGTTTGTGTCATTGGTTGAACATTTAGGTCATTTTCGTCCTTCTTACACTTATTCTTGTCCAACTAGGGTTTTTGACCAATTTTGTGCATCCAATAGGTGTGTTTGTGTCATTGGTTGAACATTTAGGTCATTTTCGTCCTTCTTACACTTATTCTTGTCCAACTAGGGTTTTTGACCAATTTTGTGCATCCAATAGGTGTGTTTGTGTCATTGGTTGAACATTTAGGTCATTTTCGTCCTTCTTACACTTATTCTTGTCCAACTAGGGTTTTTGACCAATTTTGTGCATCCAATAGGTGTGTTTGTGTCATTGGTTGAACATTTAGGTCATTTTCGTCCTTCTTACACTTATTCTTGTCCAACTAGGGTTTTTGACCAATTTTGTGCATCCAATAGGTGTGTTTGTGTCATTGGTTGAACATTTAGGTCATTTTCGTCCTTCTTACACTTATTCTTGTCCAACTAGGGTTTTTGACCAATTTTGTGCATCCAATAGGTGTGTTTGTGTCATTGGTTGAACATTTAGGTCATTTTCGTCCTTCTTACACTTATTCTTGTCCAACTAGGGTTTTTGACCAATTTTGTGCATCCAATAGGTGTGTTTGTGTCATTGGTTGAACATTTAGGTCATTTTCGTCCTTCTTACACTTATTCTTGTCCAACTAGGGTTTTTGACCAATTTTGTGCATCCAATAGGTGTGTTTGTGTCATTGGTTGAACATTTAGGTCATTTTCGTCCTTCTTACACTTATTCTTGTCCAACTAGGGTTTTTGACCAATTTTGTGCATCCAATAGGTGTGTTTGTGTCATTGGTTGAACATTTAGGTCATTTTCGTCCTTCTTACACTTATTCTTGTCCAACTAGGGTTTTTGACCAATTTTGTGCATCCAATAGGTGTGTTTGTGTCATTGGTTGAACATTTAGGTCATTTTCGTCCTTCTTACACTTATTCTTGTCCAACTAGGGTTTTTGACCAATTTTGTGCATCCAATAGGTGTGTTTGTGTCATTGGTTGAACATTTAGGTCATTTTCGTCCTTCTTACACTTATTCTTGTCCAACTAGGGTTTTTGACCAATTTTGTGCATCCAATAGGTGTGTTTGTGTCATTGGTTGAACATTTAGGTCATTTTCGTCCTTCTTACACTTATTCTTGTCCAACTAGGGTTTTTGACCAATTTTGTGCATCCAATAGGTGTGTTTGTGTCATTGGTTGAACATTTAGGTCATTTTCGTCCTTCTTACACTTATTCTTGTCCAACTAGGGTTTTTGACCAATTTTGTGCATCCAATAGGTGTGTTTGTGTCATTGGTTGAACATTTAGGTCATTTTCGTCCTTCTTACACTTATTCTTGTCCAACTAGGGTTTTTGACCAATTTTGTGCATCCAATAGGTGTGTTTGTGTCATTGGTTGAACATTTAGGTCATTTTCGTCCTTCTTACACTTATTCTTGTCCAACTAGGGTTTTTGACCAATTTTGTGCATCCAATAGGTGTGTTTGTGTCATTGGTTGAACATTTAGGTCATTTTCGTCCTTCTTACACTTATTCTTGTCCAACTAGGGTTTTTGACCAATTTTGTGCATCCAATAGGTGTGTTTGTGTCATTGGTTGAACATTTAGGTCATTTTCGTCCTTCTTACACTTATTCTTGTCCAACTAGGGTTTTTGACCAATTTTGTGCATCCAATAGGTGTGTTTGTGTCATTGGTTGAACATTTAGGTCATTTTCGTCCTTCTTACACTTATTCTTGTCCAACTAGGGTTTTTGACCAATTTTGTGCATCCAATAGGTGTGTTTGTGTCATTGGTTGAACATTTAGGTCATTTTCGTCCTTCTTACACTTATTCTTGTCCAACTAGGGTTTTTGACCAATTTTGTGCATCCAATAGGTGTGTTTGTGTCATTGGTTGAACATTTAGGTCATTTTCGTCCTTCTTACACTTATTCTTGTCCAACTAGGGTTTTTGACCAATTTTGTGCATCCAATAGGTGTGTTTGTGTCATTGGTTGAACATTTAGGTCATTTTCGTCCTTCTTACACTTATTCTTGTCCAACTAGGGTTTTTGACCAATTTTGTGCATCCAATAGGTGTGTTTGTGTCATTGGTTGAACATTTAGGTCATTTTCGTCCTTCTTACACTTATTCTTGTCCAACTAGGGTTTTTGACCAATTTTGTGCATCCAATAGGTGTGTTTGTGTCATTGGTTGAACATTTAGGTCATTTTCGTCCTTCTTACACTTATTCTTGTCCAACTAGGGTTTTTGACCAATTTTGTGCATCCAATAGGTGTGTTTGTGTCATTGGTTGAACATTTAGGTCATTTTCGTCCTTCTTACACTTATTCTTGTCCAACTAGGGTTTTTGACCAATTTTGTGCATCCAATAGGTGTGTTTGTGTCATTGGTTGAACATTTAGGTCATTTTCGTCCTTCTTACACTTATTCTTGTCCAACTAGGGTTTTTGACCAATTTTGTGCATCCAATAGGTGTGTTTGTGTCATTGGTTGAACATTTAGGTCATTTTCGTCCTTCTTACACTTATTCTTGTCCAACTAGGGTTTTTGACCAATTTTGTGCATCCAATAGGTGTGTTTGTGTCATTGGTTGAACATTTAGGTCATTTTCGTCCTTCTTACACTTATTCTTGTCCAACTAGGGTTTTTGACCAATTTTGTGCATCCAATAGGTGTGTTTGTGTCATTGGTTGAACATTTAGGTCATTTTCGTCCTTCTTACACTTATTCTTGTCCAACTAGGGTTTTTGACCAATTTTGTGCATCCAATAGGTGTGTTTGTGTCATTGGTTGAACATTTAGGTCATTTTCGTCCTTCTTACACTTATTCTTGTCCAACTAGGGTTTTTGACCAATTTTGTGCATCCAATAGGTGTGTTTGTGTCATTGGTTGAACATTTAGGTCATTTTCGTCCTTCTTACACTTATTCTTGTCCAACTAGGGTTTTTGACCAATTTTGTGCATCCAATAGGTGTGTTTGTGTCATTGGTTGAACATTTAGGTCATTTTCGTCCTTCTTACACTTATTCTTGTCCAACTAGGGTTTTTGACCAATTTTGTGCATCCAATAGGTGTGTTTGTGTCATTGGTTGAACATTTAGGTCATTTTCGTCCTTCCTACACTTATTCTTGTCCAACTAGGGTTTTTGACCAATTTTGTGCATCCAATAGGTGTGTTTGTGTCATTGGTTGAACATTTAGGTCATTTTCGTCCATCCTACACTTATTCTTGTCCAAATAGGGTTTTAAACCAATCTTGTGCATCCAATAGGTGTGTTTGTGTCATTGGATGAACATTTAGGTCATTTTCGTCCTCCCTTGGCTTATTCTTGTCCAATTAGTGTTTTTAACCAATGTTGTGCATCCAATATGTTCATTTGTGTCATTGGATGAACATTTAGGTCATTTTCGTCGTCCGTAGGCTGGTTCTTGTCAAACTAGGGTTTTCAACCAATCTTGTACATACAATAGGTGCGTTTGTGTCATTGGATGAACATTTAGGTCATTTTCGTCCTCCCTTTGCTTATTCTAGTCCAATTAGGGTTTTTAACCAATCTTGTCCATCCAATAAGTTCATTTGTGTCATTGGATGAACATTTAGGTCATTTTCGTCCTCCCTAGGTTTATTCTAGTCTAATAAGGGTTTTTAACCAATCTTGTGCATCCAATAGGTGTGTTTGTTTCTTTGGATGAATATTTAGGTCATTTTCTTCCTTCCTAGACTTATTCTTGTCCAACTAGGGTTTTTAACCAATCTTGTGCATCCAATAGGTGTGTTTGTGTCATTGAATGAACATTTAGGTCATTTTCGTCCTCCCTAGGTTTATTCTAGTCCAATTAGGGTTTTTAACCAATCTTGTGCATCCAAGAGGTGTGTTTGTGTCATTGGATGAACATTTAGGTCATTTTCGACCTTCCTCGGTTCATTCTTGTCAAACTAGGGTTTTTAACCAACCTTGTGCATCCAATAGGTGTGTTTGTGTCATTGGATGAACATT
>NW_027339431.1:1666339-1668617 GCF_000331145.2 Cicer arietinum | reverse complement strand
TGTTTCTTTTGAAAAATCAAATGGCATTTTGCATCAATTTTCAGGATTGTTGGGGAATCATAAAGACCTTGGTTAAGCTTTAAATTAAAGTGGACAATGGAATCGGAAAAAAGAAAAAACTTCGCTTTTAAATTTCAAGCAACTTGATTTGAAAAGTTTAAGAGACATCATCAATCAAATGAAAACTATACAACGTGAGAGTTTCTTTCACAAATATGGGAAGATCCTAAATCTCTTGGCAGTGAATGTGCGAGCAGGGGCTCTCACGACACTGCTCAGTATTACGACTCTTTCTTAAGATGTTTCACCTTTTAAGACTTTCCGTTGGCCCCGACATTAGAGGAATTTGAATGAATATTGGGTTACTCCCTAGAGAAAGGAAATCCTTATCGATATATTGGGTAACCACCGAGTTTGAACGCAATTGCTGACGTGTTGAAAATTGACATAAAAGAGTTGGCAAGTAAAAAGAGGAAAAATGAGTTATTCGTGGTTTTTCAAGAAAATATCTAGAGCAAAAGTGATAGGATTTAGGATTTAAAAAAGAATGGGGTATTGTTAAAGATGTTTTGGCTCTCACTATCTATGGTATTTTTTTATTCCCAAACCTTGATAATTTTGTAGATTTTGATGCCATCAATATCTTCTTGGCTTTTAACAAAAATAAACAAAATCCAGTTCTCGCGGTTCTTGCTGATGTATACTACTCTTTGCATATGCGACACGAGAAGAAAAAGGGAACAATTTTGTGTTGTGTTCTAGTGTTGTATACGTGGTTCATGTCTCATATATTCAAGAAAGGGTATCATGTTGGAGTTAAAAATAATCGTGAATGGGCTCAGAGTATAACTAGCCTTACACGAGACAAAAATTCCGTGGTATCATATAGAACACGGGGTCGAGAAAGTAATATGTCATTGCAGAGATTTCTCATGGGAACTAAAGGATGTACTAATTATAATTCAATGGTAGCTCTAAGACAACTTGGCTACCCTATGTTGGAGAAACCAGATGATAAGTCGTTGGAAGCTTTTGTTTTGCGCAATACGGATATAGTAGACCGACCAATGTTGTCAAGGATAAGTTCTCCTCAGATGTGTGGATAAAGCAGAAGCGGGGAAAATTATCCAAGAGGTTCACGAAGGTTCTTTCGGAACTCATGCAAATGGGCACACAATGGCTAGAAAAATCTTAAGGGCTGGCTACTACTGGTTGACCATGGAATCCGACTGCTTTAGTCACGTAAAGAAATGTCACAAATGTCAAATCTATGCTGATAAAATACATGTACCACCCACTTCTTTGAATGTTTTAACATCACCATGGCCATTTTCAATGTGGGGAATGGATGTTATTGGACTCATCGAGCCTAAGGCTTCAAATGAATCCTATCAACAATTAGTATCTATTGATTATTTCACAAAATGGGTTGAAGCCGCTTCTTATGCCAATGTGACGAGAAGTGTGGTTGTCAAATTCATCAAAAAAGAATTGATTTGTCGATATGGATTGCCAAATAAGATAATCACTGATAACGCGACTAATCTGAATAACAAAATGATGAAAGAGTTGTGTGATAGTTTCAAAATTCAGCACCATAATTCTTCTCCATATCGTCCGAAAATGAATGGGGCTGTAGAAGCAGCAAATAAGAATATCAAGAAGATCATACAGAAGATGGTGGAGACATATAAGGATTGGCATGAAATGCTTCCCTTTGCATTACATGGCTATAGAACCTCTGTTCGTACCTCAACAGGGGCAACTCCTTTCTCATTGGTGTATGGAATGGAAGCGGTACTTCCCATCGAAGTCGAAATTCCCTCAATCAAAGTCCTGATGGAAACAAAACTAGAAGAGGCAGAATGGGTTCAATCACGATATGACCAATTGAATCTCATAGAAGAAAAAAGAATGATAGCTTTGTGTCATGGTCAACTATATCAAAAAAGACTCAAAAAAGCTTACGAGAAAAAAGTCCGTCCTCGAGAGTTTCGAGAAGGAGAATTAGTGTTGAAGAAAATATTGCCCATAAAAAAAGATTCTCGGGGAAAGTGGACTCCGAACTACGAAGGACCATATGTTGTGAAAAAAGCTTTCTCTGGGGGAGCTCTAATACTCGCAGAAATGGATGGAGATGAGCTTCCACTTCCAGTAAACTCAGATGCAGTCAAAAAATATTATGCTTAAAAACGGTGATGAGCTCGCTAGGTTGAAAACCTGAAAAGGCGACCTAGGCAAAAATTAGAGCATCCCGATGGATTGAAAACTTGGAAGA
>NW_027339431.1:1654023-1655080 GCF_000331145.2 Cicer arietinum | reverse complement strand
AATAGGTGTGTTTGTGTCATTGGATGAACATTTAGGTCATTTTTGTCCTCCCTATGTTTATTCTTGTCCAATTAGGGTTTTAACCAATCTTCTGCATCCAATAGTTGTGTCTGTATCATTGGATGAACATTTAGGTCATCTTCGTCCTTCCTCGACTTATTCTTGTCAAACTAGGGTTTTCAACCAATCTTGTGCATCCAATAGGTGTGTTTGTGTCATTGGATGAACATTTAGGTCATTTTCGTTCTCCCTAGGTTTATTCTAGTCCAATTAGGGTTTTTAACCAATCTTGTGCATCCAATAGGTGTGTTTGTGTCATTGGATGAACATTTAGGTCATTTTCGTTCTCCCTAGGTTTATTCTAGTCCAATTAGGGTTTTTAACCAATCTTGTGCATCCAATAAGTGTATTTGTGTCATTGGATGAACATACAGGTCATTTTCGACCTTCCTCGGCTTATTCTTGTCCAACAAGGGTTTTTAACCAATCTTGTGCATCCAATAGTGTGTTTGTGTCATTGGATGAACATTTATGTCATTTTCGTCCTTCCTACACTTATTCTTGTCCAACTAGGGTTTTTGACCAATCTTGTGCATCCAATAGGTGTGTTTGTGTCATTGGATGAACATTTAGGTCATTTTCGTCATCCCTAGGTTTATTCTAGTCCAATTAGGGTTTTTAACCAATCTTGTGCATCCAATAGGTGTGTTTGTGTCATTGGATGAACATTTAGGTCATTTTCGTCCAACATAGATTTAGTCTTGTCCAACTAGGGTTTTTAACCAATCTTGTGCATCCAATAGGTGTGTTTGTGTCATTGGATGAACATTTAGGTCATTTTCGTCGTCCTTAGGCTTGTTCTTGTCCAAATAGGGTTTTTAACCAATCTTGTACATACAATAGGTGCATTTGTGTCATTTGATGAACATTTAGGTTATTTTCGTCCTCCCTTTGCTTATTCTAGTCCAATTAGGGTTTTTAACCAATCTTGTGCATCCAATAAGTTCATTTGTGTCATTGGATGAACATTTAGGTCATTTTCGTCCTCCCTATGTTT
>NW_027339431.1:1648211-1653540 GCF_000331145.2 Cicer arietinum | reverse complement strand
TTCGTCCTCCCTACACTTATTCTAGTCCAACTAGGGTTTTTGACCAAATTTGTGCATCCAATAGGCGTGTTTGTGTCATTGGTTCAACATTTAGGTCATTTTCGTCCTTTCTACACTTATTCTTGTCCAACTAGGGTTTTTAACCAATCTTATGCATCCAATAGGTCTGTTTGTGTTATTGGATGATAATTTAGGTCATTTTCGTTATCCCTAGGTTTATTCTAATCCAATTAGGGTTTTTAACCAATCTTGTGCATCCAATAGGTGTGTTTGTGTCATTGGATGAACATTTAGGTCATTTTCGTCCTACATAGAGTAATTCTTGTCCAACTAGGGTTTTTAATCAATCTTGTGCATCCAATAAGTTCATTTGTGTCATTGGATGAACATTTAGGTCATTTTCGTCCTACATAGAGTAATTCTTGTCCAACTAGGGTTTTTAATCAATCTTGTGCATCCAATAAGTTCATTTGTGTCATTGGATGAACATTTAGGTCATTTTCGTCCTACATAGAGTAATTCTTGTCCAACTAGGGTTTTTAATCAATCTTGTGCATCCAATAAGTTCATTTGTGTCATTGGATGAACATTTAGGTCATTTTCGTCCTACATAGAGTAATTCTTGTCCAACTAGGGTTTTTAATCAATCTTGTGCATCCAATAAGTTCATTTGTGTCATTGGATGAACATTTAGGTCATTTTCGTCCTACATAGAGTAATTCTTGTCCAACTAGGGTTTTTAATCAATCTTGTGCATCCAATAAGTTCATTTGTGTCATTGGATGAACATTTAGGTCATTTTCGTCCTACATAGAGTAATTCTTGTCCAACTAGGGTTTTTAATCAATCTTGTGCATCCAATAAGTTCATTTGTGTCATTGGATGAACATTTAGGTCATTTTCGTCCTACATAGAGTAATTCTTGTCCAACTAGGGTTTTTAATCAATCTTGTGCATCCAATAAGTTCATTTGTGTCATTGGATGAACATTTAGGTCATTTTCGTCCTACATAGAGTAATTCTTGTCCAACTAGGGTTTTTAATCAATCTTGTGCATCCAATAAGTTCATTTGTGTCATTGGATGAACATTTAGGTCATTTTCGTCCTACATAGAGTAATTCTTGTCCAACTAGGGTTTTTAATCAATCTTGTGCATCCAATAAGTTCATTTGTGTCATTGGATGAACATTTAGGTCATTTTCGTCCTACATAGAGTAATTCTTGTCCAACTAGGGTTTTTAATCAATCTTGTGCATCCAATAAGTTCATTTGTGTCATTGGATGAACATTTAGGTCATTTTCGTCCTACATAGAGTAATTCTTGTCCAACTAGGGTTTTTAATCAATCTTGTGCATCCAATAAGTTCATTTGTGTCATTGGATGAACATTTAGGTCATTTTCGTCCTACATAGAGTAATTCTTGTCCAACTAGGGTTTTTAATCAATCTTGTGCATCCAATAAGTTCATTTGTGTCATTGGATGAACATTTAGGTCATTTTCGTCCTACATAGAGTAATTCTTGTCCAACTAGGGTTTTTAATCAATCTTGTGCATCCAATAAGTTCATTTGTGTCATTGGATGAACATTTAGGTCATTTTCGTCCTACATAGAGTAATTCTTGTCCAACTAGGGTTTTTAATCAATCTTGTGCATCCAATAAGTTCATTTGTGTCATTGGATGAACATTTAGGTCATTTTCGTCCTACATAGAGTAATTCTTGTCCAACTAGGGTTTTTAATCAATCTTGTGCATCCAATAAGTTCATTTGTGTCATTGGATGAACATTTAGGTCATTTTCGTCCTACATAGAGTAATTCTTGTCCAACTAGGGTTTTTAATCAATCTTGTGCATCCAATAAGTTCATTTGTGTCATTGGATGAACATTTAGGTCATTTTCGTCCTACATAGAGTAATTCTTGTCCAACTAGGGTTTTTAATCAATCTTGTGCATCCAATAAGTTCATTTGTGTCATTGGATGAACATTTAGGTCATTTTCGTCCTACATAGAGTAATTCTTGTCCAACTAGGGTTTTTAATCAATCTTGTGCATCCAATAAGTTCATTTGTGTCATTGGATGAACATTTAGGTCATTTTCGTCCTACATAGAGTAATTCTTGTCCAACTAGGGTTTTTAATCAATCTTGTGCATCCAATAAGTTCATTTGTGTCATTGGATGAACATTTAGGTCATTTTCGTCCTACATAGAGTAATTCTTGTCCAACTAGGGTTTTTAATCAATCTTGTGCATCCAATAAGTTCATTTGTGTCATTGGATGAACATTTAGGTCATTTTCGTCCTACATAGAGTAATTCTTGTCCAACTAGGGTTTTTAATCAATCTTGTGCATCCAATAAGTTCATTTGTGTCATTGGATGAACATTTAGGTCATTTTCGTCCTACATAGAGTAATTCTTGTCCAACTAGGGTTTTTAATCAATCTTGTGCATCCAATAAGTTCATTTGTGTCATTGGATGAACATTTAGGTCATTTTCGTCCTACATAGAGTAATTCTTGTCCAACTAGGGTTTTTAATCAATCTTGTGCATCCAATAAGTTCATTTGTGTCATTGGATGAACATTTAGGTCATTTTCGTCCTACATAGAGTAATTCTTGTCCAACTAGGGTTTTTAATCAATCTTGTGCATCCAATAAGTTCATTTGTGTCATTGGATGAACATTTAGGTCATTTTCGTCCTACATAGAGTAATTCTTGTCCAACTAGGGTTTTTAATCAATCTTGTGCATCCAATAAGTTCATTTGTGTCATTGGATGAACATTTAGGTCATTTTCGTCCTACATAGAGTAATTCTTGTCCAACTAGGGTTTTTAATCAATCTTGTGCATCCAATAAGTTCATTTGTGTCATTGGATGAACATTTAGGTCATTTTCGTCCTACATAGAGTAATTCTTGTCCAACTAGGGTTTTTAATCAATCTTGTGCATCCAATAAGTTCATTTGTGTCATTGGATGAACATTTAGGTCATTTTCGTCCTACATAGAGTAATTCTTGTCCAACTAGGGTTTTTAATCAATCTTGTGCATCCAATAAGTTCATTTGTGTCATTGGATGAACATTTAGGTCATTTTCGTCCTACATAGAGTAATTCTTGTCCAACTAGGGTTTTTAATCAATCTTGTGCATCCAATAAGTTCATTTGTGTCATTGGATGAACATTTAGGTCATTTTCGTCCTACATAGAGTAATTCTTGTCCAACTAGGGTTTTTAATCAATCTTGTGCATCCAATAAGTTCATTTGTGTCATTGGATGAACATTTAGGTCATTTTCGTCCTACATAGAGTAATTCTTGTCCAACTAGGGTTTTTAATCAATCTTGTGCATCCAATAAGTTCATTTGTGTCATTGGATGAACATTTAGGTCATTTTCGTCCTACATAGAGTAATTCTTGTCCAACTAGGGTTTTTAATCAATCTTGTGCATCCAATAAGTTCATTTGTGTCATTGGATGAACATTTAGGTCATTTTCGTCCTACATAGAGTAATTCTTGTCCAACTAGGGTTTTTAATCAATCTTGTGCATCCAATAAGTTCATTTGTGTCATTGGATGAACATTTAGGTCATTTTCGTCCTACATAGAGTAATTCTTGTCCAACTAGGGTTTTTAATCAATCTTGTGCATCCAATAAGTTCATTTGTGTCATTGGATGAACATTTAGGTCATTTTCGTCCTACATAGAGTAATTCTTGTCCAACTAGGGTTTTTAATCAATCTTGTGC
The DNA here is from genome assembly GCF_000331145.2 of Cicer arietinum. Lineage (NCBI taxonomy): Eukaryota > Viridiplantae > Streptophyta > Magnoliopsida > Fabales > Fabaceae > Cicer > Cicer arietinum. The sequence goes on along the minus strand of NW_027339431.1, from coordinate 1,649,785 downwards.
ATCCAATAAGTTCATTTGTGTCATTGGATGAACATTTAGGTCATTTTCGTCCTACATAGAGTAATTCTTGTCCAACTAGGGTTTTTAATCAATCTTGTGCATCCAATAAGTTCATTTGTGTCATTGGATGAACATTTAGGTCATTTTCGTCCTACATAGAGTAATTCTTGTCCAACTAGGGTTTTTAATCAATCTTGTGCATCCAATAAGTTCATTTGTGTCATTGGATGAACATTTAGGTCATTTTCGTCCTACATAGAGTAATTCTTGTCCAACTAGGGTTTTTAATCAATCTTGTGCATCCAATAAGTTCATTTGTGTCATTGGATGAACATTTAGGTCATTTTCGTCCTACATAGAGTAATTCTTGTCCAACTAGGGTTTTTAATCAATCTTGTGCATCCAATAAGTTCATTTGTGTCATTGGATGAACATTTAGGTCATTTTCGTCCTACATAGAGTAATTCTTGTCCAACTAGGGTTTTTAATCAATCTTGTGCATCCAATAAGTTCATTTGTGTCATTGGATGAACATTTAGGTCATTTTCGTCCTACATAGAGTAATTCTTGTCCAACTAGGGTTTTTAATCAATCTTGTGCATCCAATAAGTTCATTTGTGTCATTGGATGAACATTTAGGTCATTTTCGTCCTACATAGAGTAATTCTTGTCCAACTAGGGTTTTTAATCAATCTTGTGCATCCAATAAGTTCATTTGTGTCATTGGATGAACATTTAGGTCATTTTCGTCCTACATAGAGTAATTCTTGTCCAACTAGGGTTTTTAATCAATCTTGTGCATCCAATAAGTTCATTTGTGTCATTGGATGAACATTTAGGTCATTTTCGTCCTACATAGAGTAATTCTTGTCCAACTAGGGTTTTTAATCAATCTTGTGCATCCAATAAGTTCATTTGTGTCATTGGATGAACATTTAGGTCATTTTCGTCCTACATAGAGTAATTCTTGTCCAACTAGGGTTTTTAATCAATCTTGTGCATCCAATAAGTTCATTTGTGTCATTGGATGAACATTTAGGTCATTTTCGTCCTACATAGAGTAATTCTTGTCCAACTAGGGTTTTTAATCAATCTTGTGCATCCAATAAGTTCATTTGTGTCATTGGATGAACATTTAGGTCATTTTCGTCCTACATAGAGTAATTCTTGTCCAACTAGGGTTTTTAATCAATCTTGTGCATCCAATAAGTTCATTTGTGTCATTGGATGAACATTTAGGTCATTTTCGTCATCCCTAGGTTTATTCTAGTCCAATTAGGGTTTTTAACCAATCTTGTGCATCCAATAGGTGTGTTTGTGTCATTGGATGAACAATTAGGTCATTTTCGTCATCACTAGGTTTATTCTAGTCCAATTAGGGTTTTTAACCATTCTTCTGCATCCAATAGGCGTGTCTGTATCATTGGATGAACATTTAGGTCATCTTCGTCCTTCCTCGACTTATTCTTGCCAAACTAGGGTTTTCAACCAATCTTGTGCATCCAATAGGGGCGTTTGTGTCATTGGATGAACATTTAGGTCATCTTCGTCCTTCCTCAACTTATTCTTGTCCA
>NW_027339431.1:1646864-1647711 GCF_000331145.2 Cicer arietinum | reverse complement strand
AAATTTAGGTCATTTCCATCCTCCCTACACTTATTCTAGTCCAACTAGGGTTTTTGACCAATTATGTGCATCCAATAGGTGTTTTGTGTCATTAGTTGAACATTTAGGTTATTTTCGTCCGTCCTACACTTATTCTTGTCCAACTAGGGTTTTTAACCAATCTTGTGCATCCAATAGGTCTGTTTGTGTCCTTGGATGATCATTTAGGTCATTTTCGTCATCCCTAGGTTTATTCTAGTCCAATTAGGGTTTTTAACCAATCTTGTGCATCCAATAGGTGTGTTTGTGTCATTGGATGAACATTTAGGTCATTTTCGTCATCCCTAGGTTTATTCTAGTCCAATTAGGTTTTTTAACCAATCTTCTGCATCCAATAGGTGTGTCTGTATCATTGGATGAACATTTAGGTCATCTTCGTCCTTCCTCGACTTATTCTTGTCAAACTAGGGTTTTCAACCAATCTTGTGCATCCAATAGGTGTGTTTGTGTCATTGGATGAACATTTAGTTCATTTTCGTCCTCCCAATGTTTATTCTAGTCCAATTAGGGTTTTTAACAAATCTTGTGCATCCAATAGGTGTGTGTGTGTCATTGGATGAACATTTAGGTCATTTTCGTCATCCCTAGGTTTATTCTAGTCCAATCAGGGTTTTTAACCAATCTTGTGCATCCAATAGGTGTGTTTGTGTCATTGGATGAACATTTAGGTCATTTTCGTCATCCCTAGGTTTATTCTAGTCCAATTAGGGTTTTTAACCAATCTTGTGCATCCAATAGGTGTGTTTGTGTCATTGGATGAACATTTAAGTCATTTTCGTCATCCCTAGGTTTATTCTAGTCCAATTAG
>NW_027339431.1:1627687-1628238 GCF_000331145.2 Cicer arietinum | reverse complement strand
AGATGATCTAAATGTTCATCCAATGACACAAACACACCTATTGGATGCACAAGATTGGTTAAAAACCCTAACTGCACTAGAACAAACCTAGGGAGGACGAAAATTGCCTAAATGTTCTTCCAATGACACAAACACACCTATTGAATGCACAAGATTTGTTAAAAACCTAGTAGGACAAGAATAAGTGTAGGAAGGACGAAAATGACCTAAATGTTCATCCAGTGATACAAACACACCTATTGGATGCACAAGATTGATTAAAAACCCAAATTGGACTAGAACAGACTTAGGGAGGACGAAAATGACATAAATGTTCATCCAATGACACAAACACACCTCATGGACGCACAAGATTGGTTAAAACCCCTAGTTGGACAAGAATAAGTGTAGGAAGGACGAAAATGACCTAAATGTTCATCCAGTGATACAAACACACCTATTGGATGCACAAGATTGATTAAAAACCTTAATTGGACTAGAACAAACCTAAGGAGGACGAAGATGACCTAAATGTTCATCCAATGACACAAACACACATATTGGATGCACAA
>NW_027339431.1:1627182-1627469 GCF_000331145.2 Cicer arietinum | reverse complement strand
CCTACGGAGGACGAAAATGACCTAAATGTTCATCCAATGACACAAATGAACTTATTGCATGCACAAGATTGGTTAAAAACACTAATTGGACAAGAATAACCCAATGGAGGACGAAAAGGATCTAAATGTTCATCCAATGACAGAAACACACATATTGGATGCACTAGATTGGTTAAAAACCCTAATTGAACTAGAATAAACCTAGCGAGGTCGAAAATGACCTCAATATTCATCCAATGACACAGATGAACTTATTGGATGCACAAGATTGGTTATAAACCCTAAGT
>NW_027339431.1:1623983-1626682 GCF_000331145.2 Cicer arietinum | reverse complement strand
TGCACAAGATTGGTTAAAAACCCTAATTGGACAAGAATAAGCCCAGGGAGGACAAAAATGACCGAAATGTTCATCGAATGACACAAACACACCTATTGTATGCAAAAGATTGGTTAAAAACCCTAATTGGACAAGAATAAGCCTAGGGAGGACGAAAATGACCTAAATATTCATTCAATGACACAAACAAACCTATTGAATGCACAAGAATGTTTAAAAAGCCTAGTTAGACAATAATATATGTGGAATTACGAAAATGACCTAAATGTTCATCCAATGACACAAATGAACTTATTGGATGCACAAGATTAGTTAAAAACCCTAGTTGGACAAGAATAAGTGTAGGAATGACGAAAATGACCTAAATGTTCATCCAATGACACAAACACACCTATTGTATACACAAGATTGGTTAAAAACCCTAATTGGACAAGAATATGCCTAGGGAGGACAAAAATGACCTAAATGTTCATCGAATGACACAAACACACCTACTGGATGCACAAGATTGGTTAAAAACCCTAATTGGACTAGAACAAGCATAGGGAGGCCGAAAATGACCTAAATGTTCATCCAATGACACAAACACACCTATTAGAAGCACAAGATTGGTTAAAAACCCTAGTTGGACAAGAATACGTCTTGGAATGATGAAAATGACCTAAATGTTCATTCAATGACACAAACACACCTATTGGATGCACAAAATTGGTTAAAAACCCTAACTGGACTAGAATAAACCTAGGGAGGACGAAAACGACCTAAATGTTCATCCAATGACACAAACGAACATATTGGATGCACAAGATTGGTAAAAAAACCCTAATTGGACAAGAATAAGCCTAGGGAGGACGAAAATATCCGAAATGTTCATCCAATTACACAAACGAACTTATTGGATGCACAAGATTGGTTTAAAACCCTAGTTGCACAAGAATTAACCTAGGGAGGGCGAAAATGACCTAAATGTTCATCCCATGACACAAATGAACCTACTGGATGCACAAGATTGGTTAAAAACCCTAACTGGACAAGAATAAGCCAAAGGAAGATGAAAATGACCTAAATATTCATCCAAGGACACAAATACACCTATTGTATGCACAAGATTGGTTAAAAACCCTAATTGGACAACAATAAGCCTAGGGAGGACGAAAATGACATAAATGTTCATCGAATGACACAAACACACCTACTGGATGCACAAGATTGGTTAAAAACCCTAACTGGACAAGAATAAGCCAAAGGAAGATGAAAATGACCTAAATATTCATCCAAGGACACAAATACACCTATTGTATGCACAAGATTGGTTAAAAACCCTAATTGGACAACAATAAGCCTAGGGAGGACGAAAATGACATAAATGTTCATCGAATGACACAAACACACCTACTGGATGCACAAGATTGGTTAAAAACCCTAACTGGACAAGAATAAGCCAAAGGAAGATGAAAATGACCTAAATATTCATCCAAGGACACAAATACACCTATTGTATGCACAAGATTGGTTAAAAACCCTAATTGGACAACAATAAGCCTAGGGAGGACGAAAATGACATAAATGTTCATCGAATCAATGACACAAACACACCTATTAGATGCACAAGATTGGTTAAAAACCCTAATTGGACTAGAACAAGCCTAGGGAGGACGAAAATGACCTAAATGTTCATCAGATGACACAAACACACCTATTAGATGCACAAGATTGGTTAAACAAACTAGTTGGACAAGAATAGGTCTAGGGATGATGAAAATGACATAAATGTTCATTCAATGACCCAAACACACCTATTGGATGCACAAAATTGGTTAAAAACCCTAACTGGACTAGAATAATCCTAGGGAGGACGAAAACGACCTAAATGTTCATCCAATGACACAAACGAACTTATTGGATGCACAAGATTGGTAAAAAAACCTAATTGAACAAGAATAAGCCTAGGGGGGACGAAAATGACCTAAATGTTCATCCAATGACAGAAACACACCTATTGGATGCACAAGATTGGTTAAAAATCCTAGTTGGATAAGAATAACTCTAGGGAGAACGAAAATGAACTAAATGTTCATCAAATGACACAAACTCACCTATTGGATGAACAAGATTGGTTTAAAACCCTAGTTGGACAAGAATAATCCTAGGGAGGACGAAAATGACCTAAATGTTCATCCCATGACACAAATGAACTTACTAGATGCACAAGATTGGTTAAAAACCCTAATTGGACAAGAATAAGCCTAGGGAGGACGAAAATGACCTAAATGTTCATCCCATGACACAAATGAACTTACTAGATGCACAAGATTGGTTAAAAACCCTAATTGGACAAGAATAAGCCTAGGGAGGACGAAAATGACCAAAATGTTCATCGAATGACACAATCACACCTACTGGATGCACAAGATTGGTTAATAACCCTAGTTGGACAAGAAAAAGTCTAGGAAGGACGAAAATGACCTAAATGTTCAACCAACGACACAAACACACCTATTGGATGCACAAGATTGGTTAAAAACCCTAATTGGGCTAGAATAAACATTAGAAGGACGAAAATGACCGAAATGTTCATCCAATGACACAAACACACCTATTGTATGCAAAAGATTGGTTAAAAACCCTAATTGGACAAGAATAAGCCTAGGGAGGACGAAAATGACCTAAATATTCATTCAATGACACAAACAAACCTA
>NW_027339431.1:1623768-1623968 GCF_000331145.2 Cicer arietinum | reverse complement strand
GCCTAGTTAGACAAGAATAAATGTAGGAATTACGAAAATGACCTAAATGTTCATCCAATGACACAAACAAACATATTGGATGCACAAGATTGGTTAAAAATCCTAGTTGGACAAGAATACGTCTAGGAATGATGAAAATGACCTAAATGCTCATTCAATGACACAAACACACCTATTGTATGCACAAGATTGGTTAAAAA
>NW_027339431.1:1612558-1622276 GCF_000331145.2 Cicer arietinum | reverse complement strand
AGCTCTCTCAATGATTAAGGATAATCTTTTTGGCTTTGATCTGAAAAAGCAATATCAAAATGTTAACCACGTGTTGTTAAGAGTTCTTTAGTATTATGAAGAATATTCAAAGTGTTGATTAGATAATTTGAGAGAATGATTGAAAACAGTTTATATAGTTTCTAAAAGAACAACTAATAAATCGATTTGCCAATCGATTCATTAAAGTTATAAAACAGGTCTAATCGATTTGCCAATCGATTATCACGGGTCTTGTTTTTCTTGAATCTTGAAACTACATAAGCCAATCGATTTATCAATCGATTCTTTTAACAAACTCTTTTCAGTAAATTATGTTAAGACTTATATGAATCGATTTCATAATCGATTTCAGGTGTTTTGTCCAAAGTAAAAATCACACCAATCGATTACTTAATCGATTTATTAAGTCTCATAATCGATTTACAAATACTCAGAATCGATTTGGCCACAAGCTCAAAGTTCACTGTGATTTCAAAAAGGTTCGCTCAATCGATTTGCCAATCGATTGTGTTCAAGACAGTGACTTAGCTATTTGATGTTAATCGAAGTGCCAATCGATTTGTTTGTATTTGCCTGAAAAGTTCTTACCTGATGTTTAGTTCAAGCGATTTCCCAATCGATTGCAACCAAACTTAACATGATTGAAATTCACACAATAGATTGTCCAATCGATTGTGTTTGTCAGAGGTTGAGTTATTTTTCAAATATTATTTGAGCAATCGATTTGCCAATCGATTACCCTAGATATTGGATTCTCACTGTGACTTGATCAAACGATTTGCCAGTCGATTGGTTTCAATCAGTTTTTGATTTGTGATGTGTACAATCGATTTCCCAATCGATTAGCCTGAAAACAGGTTGCCACTGACTTGTGCAATTTTCATTACTAATTGTGCCAGTCGATTGCCTAATCGATTATAAAATCACAAACAATTATGTTTCCTTACACCCTTGTTATGAAATCGATTTCCCAATCGATTTACTCAGTCAATGATCAACTTTTGTTGATTTCTTGTGTTCCAAGCAATTTGTATCAAGTGTGTAGGATTGAATTGTTGTTCCTGAAATCTTGCTCAATTAAAATGTTAGATTTATCATATGATGTATGAACATTGTATGTTTGTTAATTATGTCAAAATTAGGATTCAAGGACTAAAGTCCAACAAAGAATGGTTAAAAAGCCTATTTAGACAAGAATATATGTAGGAATTACGAAAATGACCTAAATGTTCATCCAATGACACAAATGAACTTATTGGATGCACAAGATTAGTTAAAAACCCTAGTTGGACAAGAATAAGTGTAGGAATGACGAAAATGACCTAAATGTTCATCCAATGACACAAACACACCTATTGTATGCACAAGATTGGTTAAAAACCCTAATTGGACTAGAATAAACATAGGGAGGACGAAAATGACCTAAATGTTCATCCAATGACACAAACGAACATATTGGATGCACAAGATTGGTTAAAAATCCTAGTTGGACAATAATACGTCTATGTAGGACGAAAATGACCTAAATGTTCATCCAATGACACAAACACACCTATTGGATGCACAAGATTGGTTAAAAACCCTAATTGGACTAGAACAAGCCTAGGGCGGACGAAAATGACCTAAATGTTCAACCAATGACACAAACACACCAATTAGATGCACAAGATTGGTTAAAAACCCTAGTTGGACAAGAATACGTCTAGGAGTGATGAAAATGACCTAAATGTTCATTCAATAACACAAACACACCTATTGGATGCACAAAATTGGTTAAAAACCCTAACTGGACTAGAATAAACCTAGGGAGGAAGAAAACGACCTAAATGTTCATCCAATGAGACAAATGAAATTATTGGATGCACAAGATTGGTAAAAAAACCCTAATTGGACAAGAATAAGCCTAGGGAGGACGAAAATGACCTAAATGTTCATCCCATGACACAAATGAACTTATTGGATGCACAAGATTAGTTAAAAACCCTAATTGGACAAGAATAAGCCTAGGGAGGACGAAAATGACCTAAATGTTCATCCCATGACACAAATGAACTTATTGGATGCACAAGATTAGTTAAAAACCCTAATTGGACAAGAATAAGCCTAGGGAGGACGAAAATGACCTAAATGTTCATCCAATGACACAAACACAGCTATTGTATGCACAAGATTGGTTAAAAATCCTAGTTGGATAAGAATAAGTCTAGGCAGGACGAAAATGAACTAAATGTTCAACAAATGACACAAACGCACCTACTGAATGCACAAGATTGGTTTAAAACCGTAGTTGCACAAGAATTAACCTAGGGAGGGCGAAAATGACCTAAATGTTCATCCCATGACACAAACACACCTATTGGATGCACAAGATTGGTTTACAAAACTAGTTGGACAAGAATACGTCTAGGGATGATGAAAATGACCTAAATGTTCATTCAATGACCCAAACACACCTATTGGATGCACAAAATTGGTCAAAAACCCTAACTGGACTAGAATAAACCTAGGGAGGACGAAAACGACCTAAATGTTCATCCAATGACACAAATGAACTTATTGGATGCACAAGATTGGTAAAAAAACCCTAATTGGACAAGAATAAGCCTAGGGAGGACGAAAATGACCTAAATGTTCATCCAATGACAAAATCACACCTATTGGATGCACAAGATTGGTTAAAAATCCTAGTTGGATAAGAATAAGTCTAGGCAGGACGAAAATGAACTAAATGTTCAACAAATGACACAAACACACCTATTCGATGCACAAGATTGGTTTAAAACCCTAGTTGGACAAGAATAATCCTAGGGAGGACGAAAATGACCTAAATGTTCCACCCATGACACAAATGAACTTACTAGATGCACAAGATTGGTTAAAAACCCTAATTGGACAAGAATAAGGCAAAGGAGGACAAAAATGACCTAAATATTCATCCAATGTCACAAACACACCTATTGTATGCACAAGATTGGTTAAAAACCCTAATTGGACAAGAATAAGCTTTGGGAGGACGAAAATGACCTAAATGTTCATCCAATGACACAAACACACCTACTGGATGCACAAGATTGGTTAAAAACCCTAGTTGGACAAGAAAAAGTCTAGGAAGGACGAAAATGACCTAAATGTTCAACCAACGACACAAACACACCTATTGGATGCACAAGATTGGTTAAAAACCCTAATTGGACTAGAATTAACATAAGAAGGACGAAAATGACCGAAGTATTCATCCGATGTCACTAACACACCTATTGGATGCACAAGATTGGTTAAAAACCCTAATTGGACAAGAATAAGCCTAGGGAGGACGAAAATGACCTAAATGTTCATCCAATGACACAAACACACCTACTGGATGCACAAGATTGGTTAAAAACCCTAGTTGGACAAGAAAAAGTCTAGGAAGGACGAAAATGACCTAAATGTTCAACCAACGACAAAAACACACCTATTGGATGCACAAGATTGGTTAAAAACCCTAATTGGACTAGAATTAACATAAGAAGGACGAAAATGACCCAAATGTTCATCCAATGACACAAACACGCCTATTGTATGCAAAAGATTGGTTAAAAACCCTAATTGGACAAGAATAAGACTACGGAGGACGAAAATGACCTAAATATTCATTCAATGACACAAACAAACCTATTGGATGCACAAGAACGGTTAAAAAGCCTAGTTAGACTAGAATATATGTAGGAATTACGAAAATGACCTAAATGTTCATCCAATGACACAAATGAACTTATTGGATGCACAAGATTGGTTAAAAACCCTAATTGGACTAGAATAAGCCTAGGGAGGACGAAAATGACCTAAATGTTCATCTAATGACACAAACACACCTATTAGATGCACAAGATTGGTTAAAAACCCTAATTGGACTAGAATAAGCCTAGGGAGGACGAAAATGACCTAAATGTTCATCTAATGACACAAACACACCTATTAGATGCACAAGATTGGTTAAAAACCCTAATTGGACTAGAATAAGCCTAGGGAGGACGAAAATGACCTAAATGTTCATCCAATGACACAAATGAACTTATTGGATGCACAAGATTGGTAAAAAACCCTAATTGAACAAGAATAAGCCTAAGGTAGACGAAGATGACCTAAATGTTCATCCAATGACACAAACACACCTATTGTATGCACAAGATTGGTTAAAAATCCTAGTTGGATAAGAATAAGTCTAGGGAGGACGAAAATAAACTAAATGTTCATCAAATGACACAAACGCACCTATTGGATGCACAAGATTGGTTTAAAACCCTAGATGCACAAGAATTAACCTAGGGAGGGCGAAAATGACCTAAATGTTCATCCCATGACACAAATGAACTTACTGGATGCACAAGATTGGCTAAAAACCCTAATTGGACTAGAACAAGCTTAGGGAGTACGAAAACGATATAAATGTTCATCCAATGACACAAACACACCTATTAGATGCACAAGATTGGTTAAAAAAAATAGTTGGACAAGAATACGTCTAGGGATGATGAAAATGACCTAAATGTTCATTCAATGACCCAAACACACCTATTGGATGCACAAAATTGGTTAAAAACCCTGACTCGACTAGAATAATCCTAGGGAGGACGAAAACGACCTAAATGTTCATCCAATGACACAAACACACCTATTGTATGCACAAGATTGGTTAAAAACCCTAATTGGACAAGAATAAGCCTAGGGAGGACGAAAATGACCTAAATGTTCATCCAATGACAAAAACACACCTATTGGATGCACAAGATTGGTTAAAAATCCTAGTTGGATAAGAATAAGTCTAGGGAGGACGAAAATGAACTAAATGTTTATCAAATGACACAAACACACCTATTGGATGCACAAGATTGGTTTAAAACCCTAGTTGCACAAGAATAATCCTACGGAGGACGAAAATGACCTAAATGTTCATCCCATGACACAAATGAACTTTCTAGATGCACAAGATTGGTTAAAAACCCTAATTGGACAAGAATAAGCCAAAGGAGGACGAAAATGACCTAAATATTCATCCAATGACACAAACACACCTATTGTATGCACAAGATTGGTTAAAAACCCTAATTGGACAAGAATAAGCCTAGGGAGGACGAAAATGACCTAAATGTTCATCGAATGACACAAACACACCTACTGGATGCACAAGATTGGTTAAAAACCCTAGTGGGACAAGAAAAAGTCAACGAAGGACGAAAATGACCTAAATGTTCAACCAACAACACAAACACGCCTATTGGATGCACAAGATTGGTTAAAAAATCTAGTTTAACAAGAATAATCCTTGGGAGGACGAAAATGACCTAAATATTCATCCAAGGACACAAACACACCTATTGTATGCACAAGATTGGTTAAAAACACTAATTGGACAAGAATAAGCCTAGGAAGGACGAAAAAGACCTAAATGTTCATCGAATGACACAAATACACCTACTGGATGCACAAGATTGGTTAAAAACCCTAGTTGGACAAGAAAAAGTGTAGGAAGGACGAAAATGACCTAAATGTTCAACCAACGACACAAACACACCTACTGGATGCACAAGATTGGTTAAAAACCCTCTAATTGGACTAGAATAAACATAAGAAGGACGAAAATGACCGAAATGTTCATCCAATGACACAAACACACCTATTGTATGCAAAAGATTGGTTAAAAACCGTAATTGGAAAAGAATAAGCCTAGGGAGGACGAAAATGACCTAAATATTCATTCAATGACACAAACAAACCTATTGGATGCACAAGAATGGTTAAAAAGCCTAGTTAGACAAGAATATATGTAGGAATTACGAAAATGACCTAAATGTTCATCCAATGACACAAATGAACTTATTTGATGTACAAGATTAGTTAAAAACCCTAGTTGGACAAGAATAAGTGTAGGAATGACGAAAATGACCTAAATGTTCATCCAATGACACAAACACACCTATTAGATGCACAAGATTCGTTAAAAACCCTAGTTGGACAAGAATAAGTGTAGGAATGACGAAAATGACCTAAATGTTCATCCAATGACACAAACACACCTATTAGATGCACAAGATTCGTTAAAAACCCTAGTTGGACAAGAATAAGTGTAGGAATGACGAAAATGACCTAAATGTTCATCCAATGACACAAACACACCTATTAGATGCACAAGATTCGTTAAAAACCCTAGTTGGACAAGAATAAGTGTAGGAATGACGAAAATGACCTAAATGTTCATCCAATGACACAAACACACCTATTAGATGCACAAGATTCGTTAAAAACCCTAGTTGGACAAGAATACGTCTTGGAAAGATGAAAATGACCTAAATGTTTATTCAATGACACAAACACACCTATTGGATGCAAAAAATTGGTTAAAAACCCTAACTGGACTAGAATAAACCTAGGGAGGACGAAAACGACCTAAATGTTCATCAAATGACACAAATGAACTTATTGGATGCACAAGATTGGTAAAAAACCCTAATTGGACAAGAATAAGCCACGAAAATGAACTAAATGTTCATCAAATGACACAAACGCACCTATTGGATGCACAAGATTGGTTTAAAACCCTAGTTGCACAAGAATTAACCTAGGGAGGGCGAAAATGACCTAAATGTTCATCCCATGACACAAATGAACTTACTGGATGCACAAGATTGGTTAAAAACCCTAATTCGACAAGAATAAGCCAAAGGAGGACGAAAATGACCTATATATTCATCCAAGGACACAAATACACCTATTGTATGCACAAGATTGGTTAAAAACCCTAATTGGACAAGAATAAGCCTAGGGAGGACGAAAATGACATCAATGTTCATCGAATGACACAAACAAACCTACTGGATGCACAAGATTGGTTAAAAACCCTAGTTGAACAAGAATAAGTCTAGGAAGGACGAAAATGACCTAAATGTTCATCCAATGACACAAATGAACATATTGGATGCACAAGATTGGTTAAAAACCCTAGTTGGACAATAATAAATGTAGGAAGGACGAAAATGACCTAAATGTTCATCCAATGACACAAATGAACATATTGGATGCACAAGATTGGTTAAAAACCCTAGTTGGACAATAATAAATGTAGGAAGGACGAAAATGACCTAAATGTTCATCCAATGACACAAATGAACATATTGGATGCACAAGATTGGTTAAAAACCCTAGTTGGACAATAATAAATGTAGGAAGGACGAAAATGACCTAAATGTTCATCCAATGACACAAATGAACATATTGGATGCACAAGATTGGTTAAAAACCCTAGTTGGACAATAATAAATGTAGGAAGGACGAAAATGACCTAAATGTTCATCCAATGACACAAACACACCTATTGGATGCACAAGATTGGTTAAAAACCCTAATTGGACTAGAACAAGCCTAGGGGAGGACGAAAATGGCCTAAATGTTCATCCATTGACACAAACTCACCTATTAGATGCACAAGATTGGTTAAAAAAACTAGTTGGACAAGAATACGTCTAGGGATGATGAAAATGACCTAAATGTTCATTCAATGACCCAAACACACCTAGTGGATGCACAAAATTGGTTAAAAACCCTAACTGGACTAGAATAATCCTAGGGAGGACGAAAACGACCTAAATGTTCATCCAATGACACAAATGAACTTATTGGATGCACAAGATTGGTAAAAAACCCTAATTGGACAAGAATAAGCCTTGGGAGGACGAAAATGACCTAAATGTTCATCCAATGACAAAAACACACCTATTGGATGCACAAGATTGGTTAAAAATCAGAGTTGGATAAGAATAACTCTAGGGAGGACGAAAATGAATTAAATGTTCATCAAATGACACAAACTCACCTATTGGATGCACAAGATTGGTTTAAAACCCTAGTTGGACAAGAATAATCCTAGGGAGGACGAAAATGACCTAAATGTTCATCCCATGACACAAATGAACTTACTAGATGCACAAGATTGGTTAAAAACCCTAATTGGAAAAGAATAAGCCAAAGGAGGACGAAAATGACCTAAATATTCATCCAAGGACACAAACACACCTATTGTATGCACAAGATTGGTTAAAAACTCTAATTGGACAAGAATAAGCCTAGGGAGGACGAAAATGACCAAAATGTTCATCGAATGACATAAACACACCTACTGGATGCACAAGATTGGTTAAAAACCCTAGTTGGACAAGAAAAAGACTAGGAACGACGAAAATGACCTAAATGTTCAACCAACGACACAAACACACCTATTGGATGCACAAGATTGGTTAAAAACCCTAATTGGACTAGAATAAACATAGGAAGGACGAAAATGACCAAAATATTCATCCAATGACACAAACACACCAATTGTATGCAAAAGATTGGTTAAAAACCCTAATTGGACAAGAATAAGCCTAGGGAGGACGAAAATGACCTAAATATTCATCTAATGACAAATTGGACAAGAATAAGCCTAGGGAGGACGAAAATGACCTAAATATTCATCTAATGACAAATTGGACAAGAATAAGCCTAGGGAGGACGAAAATGACCTAAATATTCATCTAATGACAAATTGGACAAGAATAAGCCTAGGGAGGACGAAAATGACCTAAATATTCATCTAATGACAAATTGGACAAGAATAAGCCTAGGGAGGACGAAAATGACCTAAATATTCATCTAATGACAAATTGGACAAGAATAAGCCTAGGGAGGACGAAAATGACCTAAATATTCATTCAATGACACAAACAAACCTATTGGATGCACAAGAATGGTTAAAAAGCCTAGTTAGACAAGAATATATGTAGCAATTACGAAAATGACCTAAATGTTCATCCAATGACACAAATGATATTATTGGACGCACAAGATTAGTTAAAAACCCTAGTTGCACAAGAATAAGTGTAGGAATGACGAAAATGACCTAAATGTTCATCCAATGACACAAACACACCTACTGGATGCACAAGATTGGTTAAAACCCCTAATTGGACTAGAATAAACATAGGGAGGACGAAAATGACCTAAATGCTCATTCAATGACACAAACACACCTACTGGATGCACAAGATTGGTTAAAACCCCTAATTGGACTAGAATAAACATAGGGAGGACGAAAATGACCTAAATGTTCAACCAACGACACAAACACACCTATTGTATGCAAAAGATTGGTTAAAAACCCTAATTGGACTTGAACAAGCCTAGGAAGGACGAAAATGACCTAAATGTTCATCCAATGACACAAACACACCTATTAGATGCACAAGATTGGTTAAAAACCCTAGTTGGACAAGAATACGTCTAGGAATGACGAAAATGACCTAAATGCTCATTCAATGACACAAACACACCTATTGTATGCACAAGATTGGTAAAAAAACACTAATTGGACAAGAATAAGCCTAGGGAGGACCAAAACGAACTAAATGTTCATCAAATGACACAAACACACCTATTGGATGCACAAGATTGGTTTAAAACCCTAGTTGCACCAGAATTAACCTAGGGAGGGCGAAAATGACCTAAATGTTCATCCCATGACCCAAATGAACATATAGGATGCACAAGATTGGTTAAAAACCCTAGTTGGACAATAATACGTCTATGTAGGACGAAAATAACCTAAATGTTCATCCAATGACACAAACACACCTATTGGATGCACAAGATTGGTTAAAAACCCTAGTTGGATAGGAATAAGTCT
>NW_027339431.1:1608036-1612326 GCF_000331145.2 Cicer arietinum | reverse complement strand
CAATGACACAAACACACCTATTGTATGCACAAGATTGGTTAAAAATCCTAGTTGGATAAGAATAAGTCTAGGGAGGACGAAAATGAACTAAATGTTCATCAAATGACACAAACGCACCTATTGGATGCACAAGATTTGTTTAAAACCCTAGTTGCACTAAAATTAACCTAGGGAGGGCGAAAAATGTCCTAAATGTTCATCCCATGACACAAATGAACTTACTGGATGCACAAGATTGGTTAAAAACCCTAATTGGACAAGAATAAGCCTAGGGAGGACGAAAATGACCTAAATGTTCAACCAACGACACAAACACACCTATTGTATGCACCAGATTGGTTAAAAACCCTAATTGGACTAGAACAAGCCTAGGGAGGACGAAAATGACCTAAATGTTCAACCAACGACACAAACACACCTATTGTATGCACCAGATTGGTTAAAAACCCTAATTGGACTAGAACAAGCCTAGGGAGGACGAAAATGACCTAAATGTTCAACCAACGACACAAACACACCTATTGTATGCACCAGATTGGTTAAAAACCCTAATTGGACTAGAACAAGCCTAGGGAGGACGAAAATGACCTAAATGTTCATCCAATGCCACAAACACACCTATTGTATGCACAAGATTGGTTAAAAATCCTAGCTGGATAAGAATAAGTCTAGGGAGGACGAAAATGAACTAAATGTTTATCAAATGACACAAACGCACCTATTGGATGCACAAGATTGGTATAAAACCCTAGTTGCACTAGAATTAACCTAGGGAGGGCGAAAATGACGTAAATGTTCATCCCATGACACAAATGAACTTACTGGATGCACAAGATTGGTTAAAAACCCTAATTGGACTAGAACAAGCCTAGGGAGGACGAAAATGACCTTAATGTTCATCCAATGACACAAACACACCTATTAGATGCACAAGATTGGTTAAAAACCCTAGTTGGACAAGAATAAGTTTAGGAAGGACGAAAATGACCTAAATGTTCATTCAATGACACAAACAAACCTATTGGATCCACAAGATTCGTGAAAAACCCTAGTTAGACAAGAATTAGTCTAGGGAGGACGAAAATGAGCTAAATGTTCATCCAATGACACAAATGAACATATTGGATGCACAAGATTGGTTAAAAACCCTAGTTGGACAATAATACGTCTATGTAGGACGAAAATGACCTAAATGTTCATCCAATGACACAAACACACCTATTGGATGCACAAGATTGGTTAAAAACCCTAATTGGACTAGAACAAGCCTAGGGAGGACGAAAATAACCTAAATGTTCATCCAATGACACAAACACACCTATTAAATGCACAAGATTGGTTAAAAAAACTAGTTGGACAAGAATACGTCTAGGGATGATGAAAATGACATAAATGTTCATTCAATGACCCAAACACACCTATTGGATGCACAAAATTGGTTAAAAACCCTAACTGGACTAGAATAAACCTAGGGAGGACAAAAACGACCTAAATGTTCATCCAATGACACAAATGAACATATTGGATGCACAAGATTGGTTAAAAACCCTAGTTGGACAATAATACGTCTATGTAGGACGAAAATGACCTAAATGTTCATCCAATGATACAAACACACCTATTGTATGCACAAAATTGGTTAAAAATCCTAGTTGGATAAGAATAAGTTTAGGGAGGACGAAAATGAACTAAATGTTCATCAAATGACACAAACACACCTATTGGATGCACATGATTGGTTAAAAAACCTATTTTGACAAGAATAAGCCTAGGGAGGACAAAAATGACCTAAATGTTCATCCAATGACACAAATGAACTTATTGGATGCACAAGATTGGTTAAAAACCCTAATTGGACAAGAATAAGCCAAAGGAGGCGAAAATGAACTAAATATTCATCCAAGGAGACAAACACAACTATTGTATGCACAAGATTAGTTAAAAACCCTAATTGGACAAGAATAAGCCTAGGGAGGATGTAAATGACCTAAATGTTCATCGTATGACACAAACACACCTACTGGATGCACAAGATTGGTTAAAAACCCTAGTGGGACAAGAATAAGTCTAGGAAGGACGAAAATGACCTAAATGTTCAACCAATGACAGAAACACACCTATTGGATGCACAAGATTGGTTAAAAACCCAAATTGGACTAGAATAAACATAGGGAGGACGAAAATGACCTAAATGTTCATCCAATGACACAAACAAACCTACTGTATCCACAAGATTGGTGAAAAACCCTAGTTGGACAAGAATTAGTCTAGGGAGGACAAAAATGAACTAAATGTTCATCAAATGACACAAACACACGTATTGGATGCACAAGATTGCTTTAAAACCCTAGTTGGACAAGAATTAACCTAGGGAGGACGAAAATGACCTAAATGTCCATCCCATGACACAAATGAACTTACTGGATGCACAAGATTGGTTAAAAACCCTAATTGGACAAGAATAAGCCTAGGAATGATGAAAATGACCTAAATGTTCATTCAATGACACAAACACACCTATTGTATGCACAAGATTGGTTAAAAACCCTAATTGGACAAGAATAAGCCTAGGAATGATGAAAATGACCTAAATGTTCATTCAATGACACAAACACACTTATTGGATGCACAAAATTGGTTAAAAACCCTAACTGGACTAGAATAAACCTAGGGAGGAAGAAAACGACCAAAATGTTCATCCAATGACACAAATGAACTTATTGGATGCACAAGATTGGTAAAAAACCCTAATTGGACAAGAATAAGCCTAGGGGGGACGAAAATGACCTAAATGTTCATCCAATGACAGAAACACACCTATTGGATGCACAAGATTGGTTAAAAATCCTAGTTGGATAAGAATAACTTTAGGGAGAACGAAAATGAACTAAATGTTCATCAAATGACACAAACTCACCTATTGGATGCACAAGATTGGTTTAAAACCCTAGTTGGACAAGAATAATCCTAGGGAGGACGAAATTGACCTAAATGTTCATCCCATGACACAAGATTGGTAAAAAACCCTAATTGGACAAGAATAAGCCAAAGGAGGACGAAAATGACCTAAATATTCATCCAAGGACACAAACACACCTATTGTATGCACAAGATTGGTTAAAAACCCTAATTGGACAAGAATAAGCCTAGGGAGGACGAAAATGACCTAAACGTTCATCCAATGACACAAATGAACATATTGGATGCACAAGATTGGTTAAAAACCCTAATTGGACAAGAATAAGCCTAGGGAGGACGAAAATGACCTAAACGTTCATCCAATGACACAAATGAACATATTGGATGCACAAGATTGGTTAAAAACCCTAATTGGACAAGAATAAGCCTAGGGAGGACGAAAATGACCTAAACGTTCATCCAATGACACAAATGAACATATTGGATGCACAAGATTGGTTAAAAACCCTAATTGGACAAGAATAAGCCTAGGGAGGACGAAAATGACCTAAACGTTCATCCAATGACACAAATGAACATATTGGATGCACAAGATTGGTTAAAAACCCTAATTGGACAAGAATAAGCCTAGGGAGGACGAAAATGACCTAAACGTTCATCCAATGACACAAATGAACATATTGGATGCACAAGATTGGTTAAAAACCCTAATTGGACAAGAATAAGCCTAGGGAGGACGAAAATGACCTAAACGTTCATCCAATGACACAAATGAACATATTGGATGCACAAGATTGGTTAAAAACCCTAATTGGACAAGAATAAGCCTAGGGAGGACGAAAATGACCTAAACGTTCATCCAATGACACAAATGAACATATTGGATGCACAAGATTGGTTAAAAACCCTAATTGGACAAGAATAAGCCTAGGGAGGACGAAAATGACCTAAACGTTCATCCAATGACACAAATGAACATATTGGATGCACAAGATTGGTTAAAAACCCTAATTGGACAAGAATAAGCCTAGGGAGGACGAAAATGACCTAAATGTTCATCCAATGACACAAACACACCTATTAGATGCACAAGATTGATTAAAAACCCTAGTTGGAAAAGAATACGTCTAGGAATGATGAAGATGACCTAAATGTGCATTTAATGACACGAACACACCTATTGGATGCACAAAATTGGTTAAAAACCCTAACTGGACTAGAATAAACCTAGGGAGGACGAAAACGACCTAAATGTTCATCCAATGACACAAATGAACTTATTGGATGCACAAGATTGGTAAAAAAACCCTAATTGGACAAGAATAAGCCTAGGGAGGACGAAAATGACCTAAACGTTCATCCAATGACACA
>NW_027339431.1:1606837-1607536 GCF_000331145.2 Cicer arietinum | reverse complement strand
AACTTATTGGATGCACAAGATTGATTAAAAAGCCTAATTGGATAAGAATAAGCCTAGGGAGGATGAGAATGACCTAAATGTTCATACAATTACAAAAACACACCTATTGGATGCACAAGATTGGTTAAAACTCCTAATTGGACTTGAATAAACCTATGGAGGACGAAAATGACCTTAATGTTCATCAAATAACACAAATGAACTTAATGGATACACAAGATTGGTTAAAAGCCCTAATTAGACAACAATAAGCCTAGGGAGGACGAAAATGACACTAATGTTCATCCATTGACAGAAACACACCTATTGGATGCACAAGATTGGTTAAAAACCCTAATTGGACAAGAATAAACCTAGGGAGGACGAAAATGACACTAATGTTCATCCATTGACAGAAACACACCTATTGGATGCACAAGATTGGTTAAAAACCCTAATTGGACAAGAATAAACCTAGGTAGGACGAAAATGACACTAATGTTCATCCATTGACAGAAACACACCTATTGGATGCACAAGATTGGTTAAAAACCCTAATTGGACTAGAATAAACCTAGGGAGTACGAAAAATAACCTTAAGGTTCATCAAATGACACAAATGAACTTAATGGATACACAAGATTGGTTAAAAGCCCTAATTAGACAAGATTAAGCCTAGGGAGGACGAAAATGACCTAAATGTTAATCCAATGACACAAA
>NW_027339431.1:1591429-1592615 GCF_000331145.2 Cicer arietinum | reverse complement strand
AAACCTAGGGAGGACGAAAATGATCTAATGTTCATCCAATGACACAAACACAACTATTTGATCCACAAGATTGGTTAAAAATCCTAATTGGACTAGAATAAACCTAGGGAGGACGAAAACGACGTAAATGTTCTTCAAACGACACAAATGAACGTATTGGATGCACAAGATTGGTTAAAAACCCTAATTGGACAAGAATAAGCCTAGGTAGTACGAAAATAACATAAATGTTCATCCATTGACAGAAACACACCTATTGGATGCACAAGATTGGTTAAAAACCCTAATTAGACAAGAATAAGCCAAGGGAGGACGAAAATGACCTAAATGTTCATCCAATTACAAAAACACACCTATTGGATGCACAAGATTGGTTAAAAACCCTAATTAGACAAGAATAAGCCAAGGGAGGACGAAAATGACCTAAATGTTCATCCAATTACAAAAACACACCTATTGGATGCACAAGATTGGTTAAAAACCCTAATTAGACAAGAATAAGCCAAGGGAGGACGAAAATGACCTAAATGTTCATCCAATTACAAAAACACACCTATTGGATGCACAAGATTGGTTAAAAACCCTAATTAGACAAGAATAAGCCAAGGGAGGACGAAAATGACCTAAATGTTCATCCAATTACAAAAACACACCTATTGGATGCACAAGATTGGTTAAAAACCCTAATTAGACAAGAATAAGCCAAGGGAGGACGAAAATGACCTAAATGTTCATCCAATTACAAAAACACACCTATTGGATGCACAAGATTGGTTAAAAACCCTAATTAGACAAGAATAAGCCAAGGGAGGACGAAAATGACCTAAATGTTCATCCAATTACAAAAACACACCTATTGGATGCACAAGATTGGTTAAAAACCCTAATTGGACAAGAATAAACCTATGTAGGACGAAAATGACCTTAATGTTCATCCATTAACAGAAACACACCTATTGGATGCACAAGATTGGTTAAAAACCCTAATTGGACTAGAAAAAACTTTGGGATAACGAAAATGACCTAAATGTTCATCCAATGACACAAATGAAGTTATTGGATGCACAAGAATGGTTAAAAACCCTAATTGGAGAACAATAAGCCAAGGAAGGACGATAATGACCTAAATGTTCATCCAATGACACAAACACATCTATTGGATGCACAAGATTGGTTAAAAACCCCA
>NW_027339431.1:1590617-1591241 GCF_000331145.2 Cicer arietinum | reverse complement strand
GAGGATGAAAATGACCTAAATGTTCATCCAATGACACAAACACACCTATTGGATGCACAAGATTGGTTAAAAATCCTAATTCGAAAAGAATAAGCCAAGGGAGGACGAAAATGTCCTAAATATTCATCCATTGACAGAAACACACCTATTGGATGCAAAAGATTGGTTAAAAACCCTAATTGGACAAGAATAACTCTAGGGAGGATGAAAATGACCTAAATGTTCATCCAATGACACAAACACACCTATTGGATGCACAAGGTTGGTTAAAAGCCCTAATTGGACAAGAATAAGCCAAGGGAGGACGAAAATGACCAAAATATTCATCCAATGACACAAACACATCTATTGATGCACAAGATTGGTTAAAAACCCTAATTGGACGAGAATAAGCAAAGCCCGGAAAAAATGACCTAAATGCTCATTCAATGACACAATCACACCTTTTGGATGCACAAGGTTGGTTAAAAACCCTAATTGGACAAGAATAAGCCAAGGGAGGACGAAAATGACCTAAATGTTCATCCAATGACACAAACATACCTATTGGATGCCCAAGATTGGTTAAAAACCCTAATTGTACTAGAATAAACCTAGGGAGGAAGAAAATGACCTAAATGTTCA
>NW_027339431.1:1588485-1590603 GCF_000331145.2 Cicer arietinum | reverse complement strand
ATGCACAAGATTGGTTAAAAACCCTAATTGGACAAGAATAAGCCTAGGGAGGACGAAAATGACATAAATATTCATCCAATTACAAAAACACACCTATTGGATGCACAAGATTGATTAAAACACCTAATTGGACTTGAATAAACCTGGGGAGGACGAAAATGACCTTAATGTTCATCAAATAACACAAATGAACTTAATGGATACACAAGATTGGTTAAAAGCCCTAATTAGACAAGAATAAGCTTAGGGAGGACGAAAATGACCTAAATGTTCATCCAATGACACAAACACACCTATTGGATGCACAAGATTGGTAAAAAACCCTAATTGGACTAGAATAAACCTAGGGATGACGAAAATGACCTAAATGTTCATCCAATGACACAAACACACCTATTGGATGCACAAGATTGGTAAAAAACCCTAATTGGACTAGAATAAACCTAGGGATGACGAAAATGACCTAAATGTTCATCCAATGAGACAAACACACCTATTGGATCCACAAGACTGGTTGAAAAACTTAATTGGACAAGAATAAGCCCAGGGAGGACGAAAATGACCTAAATGTTCATCCAATGACACACACACACCTATTTGATCCATAAGATTGGTTAAAAACCCTAATTGCACTAGAATAAACCTAGGAAGGACGAAAATGACGTAAATGTTCTTCCAACGACACAAATGAACGTACTGGATGCACAAGATTGGTTAAAAACCCAAATTGGACAAGAATAAACCTAGGTAGGACGAAAATGCCCTTAATGTTCATCCATTGACAGAAACACACCTATTGGATGCACAAGATTGGTTAAAAACCCTAATTGGACTAGAAGAAACATAGGGATGACGAAAATGACCTAAATGTTCATCCAATGACACAAATTAACTTATTGGATGCACAAGAGTGGTTAAAAACCCTAATTGGACAACAATAAGCCAAGGAAGGACGAAAATGACCTAAATGTTCATCCAATGACACAAACACATTTATTGGATGCACAAGATTGGTTAAAACCCTAATTGGACAAGAATAACTCTTGGGCGGATGAAAATGACATAATTGTTCATCCAATGACACAAACACACCTATTGGATGCACAAGGTTGGTTATAAACCCTAATTGGAAAAGAATAAACCAAGGGAGGACGAAAATGACCTAAATATTCATCCAATGACACAAACACATCTATTGGATGCACAAGATTGGTTAAAAATCTTAATTCGACAAGAATAAACCTAGGGAGGACGAAAATGACCTAAATGATCATCCGATGACACAAATGTACTTATTGGATGCACAAGATTGGTTAAAAATCTTAATTCGACAAGAATAAACCTAGGGAGGACGAAAATGACCTAAATGATCATCCGATGACACAAATGTACTTATTGGATGCACAAGATTGGTTAAAAACCCTAATTGTACTAGAATAAATCTAGGGAGGAAGAAAATAACCTAAATGTTCATCCGATGACACAAATGTACTTATTGGATGCACAAGATTGGTTAAAAATCTTAATTCGACAAGAATAAACCTAGGGAGGACGAAAATGACCTAAATGTTCATCCATTGACAGAAACACACCTATTGGATGCACCAGATTGGTTAAAACCCTAATTCATTGACAGAAACACACCTATTGGATGCACCAGATTGGTTAAAAACCCTAATTGGACTAGAAGAAACATAGGGATGACGAAAATGTCCTAAATGTTCATCCAATGACACAAACACATCTATTGGATGCACAAGATTGGTTAAAAACCCTAATTGAACAAGAATAACTCTAGGGAGGATGAAAATGACGTAATTGTTCATCTATTGGATGCACTAGGTTGGTTAAAATCCCTAATTGTAAAGGAATAAGCCAAGGGAGGACGAAAATGACCTAAATATTCATCCAATGACACAATCACACCTATTAGATGCACAAGGTTGGTTAAAAACCCTAATTGGACAATAATAAGCCAAGGGAGGACGAAAATGACCTAAATGTTCATCCAATGACACAAACATACCTATTGGATGCCCAAGATTGGTTAAAAACCCTAATTGTACTAGAATAAATCTAGGGAGGAAGAAAATAACCTAAGGAGGAATCCAATGACAC
>NW_027339431.1:1587317-1588359 GCF_000331145.2 Cicer arietinum | reverse complement strand
TTGGTTAAAAACCCTAATTGGACTAGAATAAACCTAGGGAGGACGAAAATGACGTAAATGTTCTTCCAACGACACAAATGAACGTATTGGATGCACAAGATTGGTTAAAAACCCTAATTGGACAAGAATAAACCTAGGTATGACGAAAATGCCCTTAATGTTCATCCATTGACAGAAACACACCTACTGGATGCACAAGATTGGTTAAAAACCCTAATTGGACAACAATAAGCCAAGGAAGGACGAAAATGACCTAAATGTTCATCCAATGACACAAACACATCTATTGGATGCACAAGATTGGTTAAAAACCCTAATTGGACAACAATAAGCCAAGGAAGGACGAAAATGACCTAAATGTTCATCCAATGACACAAACACATCTATTGGATGCACAAGATTGGTTAAAAACCCTAATTGGACAAGAATGACTCTAGGGAGGATGAAAATGACCTAATTGTTCATCCAATGACACAAAAACACCTATTGGATGCACAAGGTTGGTTAAAAACCCTAATTGGAAAAGAATAAGCCAAGGGAGGACGAAAATGACCTAAATATTCATCCAATGACACAAACACATCTATTGGATGCACAAGATTGGTTAAAAACCCTAATTGGACGAGGATAAGCAAAGGGAGGAAAAAATGACCTAATATTCATTCAATGACACAATCACACCTATTGGATGCACAAGGTTGGTTAAAAAGCCTAATTGGACAATAATAAGCCAAGGGAGGACAAAAATGACCTAAATGTTCATCCAATGACACAAACGAACATATTGGATGCACAAGATTGGTTAAAAACCCTAATTGTACTAGAATAAATCTAGGGAGGAAGAAAATAACCTAAATGCTCATCCGATGACACAAATGAACTTATTGGATGCACAAGACTAGTTAAAAAACTTAATTGGACAAGAATAAGCCTAGGGAGGACGAAAATGACCTAAATGTTCATCCAATGACACACACACACCTATTTGATCCACAAGATTGGTTAAAAACCCTAATTGGACTAGAATAAACCTAGGGAGGAC
>NW_027339431.1:1581028-1587193 GCF_000331145.2 Cicer arietinum | reverse complement strand
TATTGGATGCACAAGATTGGTTAAAAACCGTAATTGGACAAGGATAAGCCAAGGAAGGACGAAAATGACCTAAATGTTCATACAATGACACAAACACATCTATTGGATGCACAAGATTGGTTAAAAACCCTAATTAGACGTGAATAAGCCAAGGGAGGACAAAAATGACCTAAATGTTCATTCAATGACACAAACATACCTATTGGATGCCCAAGATTGGTTAAAAAGCCTAATTGGACAAGAATAAGCCTAAGGAGGACGGAAATGACCTAAATGTTCATCCAATTACAAAAACACACCTATTGGATGCACAAGATTGGTTAAAAACCCTCATTGGACAAGAATAAGCCTAAGGAGGACGGAAATGACCTAAATGTTCATCCAATGACACAAATGAACTTAATGGATACACAAGATTGGTTAAAAGCCCTAATTAGAAATGATTAAGCCTAAGAAGGACGAAAATTACCTAAATGTTCATCCAATGACACAAACACACCTATTGGATGCACAAGACTGGTTAAAAATCCTAATTGGACCAGAATAAGCCAAGGGACGACGAAAATGACCTAAATGTTCATCCAATAACACAAACACACCTATTGGATGCACAAGATTGGTTAAAAACCCTAATTGGAAAAGAATAAGCCAAGGAAGGACGAAAATGACCTAAATATTCATCCATTGACAGAAACACACCTATTGGATGCACAAGATTGGTTAAAAACCCTAATTGGACGAGAATACACATAGGGATAACGAAAATTACCTAAATGTTCATCCAATGACACAAATGAACTTATTGGATGCACAAGATTGGTTAAAAACCCTATTTGGACAACAATAAGCCAAGAAAGGACGAAAATTACCTAAATGTTCGTCCAATGACACAAACACATCTATTGGATGCACAAGATTGGTTAAAAACCCTATTTGGACAACAATAAGCCAAGAAAGGACGAAAATTACCTAAATGTTCATCCAATGACACAAATGAACTTATTGGATGCACAAGATTGGTTAAAAACCGTAATTGGACAAGAATAAGCCTAGGGAGGACGAAAATGACCTAAATGTTCATCCAATTACACAAACACACGTATTGGATGCCCAAGATTGGTTAAAAACCCTAATTGTAATAGAATAAATCTAGGGAGGAAGAAAATGACCTAAATGTTCATCCAATGACACAAATGAACTTATTGGATGCAGAAGATTGGTTAAAAACCCTAATTGGACTAGAATAAACCTAGCGAGGACGAAAATGACCTAAATGTTCATCCAACGACACAAATGAACTTATTGGATGCAGAAGATTGGTTAAAAACCCTAATTGGACTAGAATAAACCTAGCGAGGACGAAAATGACCTAAATGTTCATCCAACGACACAAATGAACTTATTGGATGCAGAAGATTGGTTAAAAACCCTAATTGGACTAGAATAAACCTAGCGAGGACGAAAATGACCTAACTGTTCATCCAATGACACAAATGATCTTATTGGATGCACAAGATTGGTTAAAAAGCCTAATTGGACAAGAATAAGCCTAAGGAGGACGGAAATGACCTAAATGTTCATCCAATTACTAAAACACACCTATTGGATGCACAAGATTGGTTTAAACCCCTAATTGGACAAGAATAAGCCAAGGGAGGACGAAAATGACATAAATGTTCTTCCAATGACACAAACATACCTATTGGATGCCCAAGATTAGTTAACAACCCTAATTATACTAGAATAAATCTAGGGATGAAGAAAATGACCTAAATGTTCATCCAATGACACAAATGAACTTATTGGATGCACAAGATTGGTTAAAAAGCCTAACTGGACAAGAATAAGCCTAAGGAGGACGAAAATGACCTAAATGTTCGTCCAATTACAAAAACACACCTATTGGATGCACAAGATTGGTTAAAACCCCTAATTGGACTTGAATAAACCTAGGGAGGACAAAAATAACCTTAATCTTCATCAAATAACACAAATGAACTTAATGGATACACAAGATTGGTTAAAAGCCGTAATTAGAAAAGATTAAGCCTAGGGAGGACGTAAATGACCTAAATGTTCATCCAATGACACAAACACATCTATTGGATGCACGAGATTGGTTAAAAACCCTAATTGGACTAGAATAAACCTAGGGAGGACGAAAATGACCTAAATGTTCATCCAATGACACAAACACACCTATTGGATGCACAAGATTGGTTAAAAAGCCTAATTGGACAAGAATAAGCCTAGGGAGGACGAAAATGACCTAAATGTTCATCCAATTACAAAAACACACCTATTGGATGCACAAGATTACTTAAAACCCTTAATTGGACTTGAATAAACCTAGGGAGGACGAAAATGACCTTAATGTTCATCCATTGACAAAAACACACCTATTGGATGCACAAGATTGGTTCAAAACCCTAATTGGACAAATGCCCAAGATTGGTTAAAAAGCCTAATTGGACAAGAATAAGCCTAGGGAAGACGAAAATGCCCTAAATGTTCATCCAATGACACAAATGAACTTATTGCATGCACAAGATTGGTTCAAAACCCTAATTGGACAAATGCCCAAGATTGGTTAAAAAGCCTAATTGGACAAGAATAAGCCTAAGGAGGACGAAAATGACCTTAATGTTCATCCATTGACAAAAACACACCTATTGGATGCACAAGATTGGTTAAAAACCCTAAGTGTAAAAGAATAAGCCAAGGGAGGACGAAAATGACCTAAATATTCATCCATTGACAGAAACACACCTATTGGATGCACAAGAATGGTTAAAATCCCTAATTGGACGAGAATAAGCAAAGGGAGGACAAAAATGAACTAAATGTTCATTCAATGACACAATCACACCTATTGGATGCACAAGGTTGGTTAAAAACCCTAATTGGACAAGAATTAGCAAAGGGAGCACGAAAATGACCTAAATGTTCATCCAATGACACACACATACCTATTGGATGCACAAGATTGGTTAAAACCCCCTAATTAGACAAGAATAAACCTAGGTAGGACGAAAATGACCCTAATGTTCATCCATTGACAAAAACACACCTATTGGATGCACAAGATTGGTTAAAAAACCAAATTGTACTAGAATAAATCTAGGGAGAAAGAAAATAACCTAAATGTTCATGCAATGACACAAATGAACTTATTGGACGCACAAGATTGGTTAAAAATCCTAATTGGACAAGAATAAGCCTAGGGAGGACGAATATGACCTAAATGTTCATCCAATTACAAAAACACACCTATTGGATGCACAAGATTGGTTAAAAACCCTAATTGAATGTTCATCAAATAACACAAATGAAAGTATAGGACGAAAATGACCTTAATGTTCATCCATTGACAGAAACACACCTATTGGATGCACAAGATTGGTTAAAAACCCCAATTGGACTAGAATAAACCTAGGGAGGACGAAAATGACCTAAATGTTCATCCAATGAGACAAACACACCTATTGGATGCACAAGACTAGTTAGAAAATTTAATTGGACAAGAATAAGCCTAGGGAGGACCAAAATGACCTAAATGTTCATCCAATGACACACATACACCTATTTGATCCACTAGATTGGTTAAAAACCCTAATTGGACTAGAATAAACCTAGGGAGGACGAAAATGACCTAAATGTTCATCCAATGACACAAACACATCTATTGGATGCACAAGATTGGTTAAAAACCCTAATTGGACAACAATAAGCCAAGGAAAGACGAAAATGACCTAAATGTTCATCCAATGACACAAACACATCTATTGGATGCACAAGATTGGTTAAAAACCCTAATTGCACTAGAATAAACATAGGGATGACGAAAATGTCCTAAATTTTCATCCAATGACACAAATGAACTTATTGGATGCGCAAGATTGGTTAAAAACCCTAATTGGACAACAATAAGCCAAGGAAAGACGAAAATGACCTAAATGTTCATCCAATGACACAAACACATCTATTGGATGCACAAGATTGGTTAAAAACCCTAATTGGACAAGAATAACTCTAGGGAGGATAAAAATGACCTAAATGTTCATCCAATGACACAAACACACCTATTGGATGCAAAAGGTTGGTTAAAAACCCTAATTGGAAAAGAATAAGCCAAGGGAGGACGAAAATGACCTAAATATTCATCCAATGACACTAACACATCTATTGGATGCACAAGATTGGTTAAAAACCCTAATTGGACGAGAATAAGCAAAGGGAGGACGAAAATGACCTAAATGTTCATTCAATGACACAATCACACCTATTGGATGCACAAGGTTGGTTAAAAACCCTAATTGGACAAGAATAAGCCAAGGGAGGACGAAAATGACCTAAATGTTCATCCAATGACACAAACACACCTATTGGATGCCCAAGATTGGTTAAAAACCCTAATTGTACTAGAATAAACCTAGGGAGGACGAAAATGACCTAAATGTTCATCCAATGAGACAAACACACCTATTGGAGGCACAAGACTGCTTAAAAAAATTAATTGGATAAGAATAAGCCTAGGGAGGACGAATATGACCTAAATGTTCATCCAATGACACACACACACCTATTTGATCCACAAGATTGGTTAAACACCCTAATTGGACTAGAATAAACCTAGGGAGGACGTAAATGACGTAAATGTTCTTCCAACGACATAAATTAAGGTATTGGATGCACAAGATTGGTTAAAAACCCTAATTGGACAAGAATAAACCTAGGTATGACGAAAATAACCTTAATGTTCATCCATTGACAGAAACACACCTATTGGATGCACAAGATTGGTTAAAAACCCTAATTGGACTAGAATAAACCTAGGGATGACGAAAATGACCTAAATGTTCATCCAATGACACAAATGAACTTATTGGATGCACAAGATTGGTTAAAAACCCTAATTGGACAACAATAAGCCAAGGAAGGACGAAAATGACCTAAATGTTCATCCAATGGCACAAACACATCTATTGGATGCACAAGATTGGTTAAAAACCCTAATTGGAGAAGAATAACTCTAGGGAGGATGAAAATGACCTAAATGTTCATCCAATGACACAACCACACCTATTGGATGCACAAGATTGGTTAAAAACTCTAATTGGACTAGAATAAACCTAGGGAGGACGATAATGACCTAAATGTTCATCCAATGACACAACCACACCTATTGGATGCACAAGATTGGTTAAAAACTCTAATTGGACTAGAATAAACCTAGGGAGGACGATAATGACCTAAATGTTCATCCAATGACACAACCACACCTATTGGATGCACAAGATTGGTTAAAAACTCTAATTGGACTAGAATAAACCTAGGGAGGACGATAATGACCTAAATGTTCATCCAATGACACAACCACACCTATTGGATGCACAAGATTGGTTAAAAACTCTAATTGGACTAGAATAAACCTAGGGAGGACGATAATGACCTAAATGTTCATCCAATGACACAACCACACCTATTGGATGCACAAGATTGGTTAAAAACTCTAATTGGACTAGAATAAACCTAGGGAGGACGATAATGACCTAAATGTTCATCCAATGACACAACCACACCTATTGGATGCACAAGATTGGTTAAAAACCCTAATTGGAAAAGCATAATCCAAGGGAGGACGAAAATGACCTAAATATTCATCCATTGACAGAAACACACCTATTGGATGCACAAGATTGGTTAAAAACCCTAATTGGACTAGAATAAACCTAGGGATGACGAAAATGACCTAAATGTTCATCCAATGACACAAATGAACTTATTGGATGCACAAGATTGGTTAAAAATCGTTATTGGACAAGGATAAGCCAAGAAAGGACGAAAATGACCTAAATGTTCATCCAATGGCACAAACACATCTATTGGATGCACAAGATTGGTTAAAAACCCAAATTGGACGTGAGTAAACCAAGGGAGGACAAAAATGACCTAAATGTTCATTTAATGACACAAACACACCTATTGGATGCACAAGGTTGGTTAAAAACTCAAATTGAACAAGAATAAGCCAATGGAGGACGAAAATGACCTAAATGTTCATCCAAATACACAAACACGCGTATTGGATGCACAAGATTGGTTAAAACCCCTAATTGGACGAGAATAAGCCAAGGGAGGACAAAAATGACCTAAATGTTCATT
>NW_027339431.1:1579903-1580703 GCF_000331145.2 Cicer arietinum | reverse complement strand
CAATGACACAAACATACCTATTGGATGCCCAAGATTGGTTAAAAAGCCTAATTGGACAAGAATAAGCCTAAGGAGGACGGAAATGACCTAAATGTTCATCCAATTACAAAAACACACCTATTGGATGCACAAGATTGGTTAAAACCCCTAATTGGACGAGAATAAGCCAAGGGAGGACAAAAATTACCTAAATGTTCATTCAATGACACAAACACACCTATTGGATGCACAAGGTTGGTTAAAACCCCTAATTGGACTTGAATAAACCTAGGGAGGACAAAAATAACCTTAATGTTCATCAAATGACACAAATGAACTTAATGGATACACAAGATTGGTTAAAAGCCCTAATTAGACAAGATTAAGCCTAGGGAGGACGAAAATGACCTAAATGTTCATCCAACGAGACAAACACACCTATTGGATGCACAAGATTGGTTAAAAGCCCTAATTAGACAAGATTAAGCCTAGGGAGGACGAAAATGACCTAAATGTTCATCCAACGAGACAAACACACCTATTGGATGCACAAGATTGGTTAAAAACCCTAATTGGACTAGAATAAACCTAGGGAGGACGAAAATAACCTAAATGTTCATCCAACGAGACAAACACACCTATTGGATGCACAAGACGGGTTAAAAAACTTAATTGGACAAGAAAAAGCTTAGGGAGGACGAAAATGACCTAAATGTTCATCCAATGACACAAACACACTTATTTGATCCACAAGATTCGTTAAAAACCCTAATTGGACTAGAATAAACCTAGGGAGGAAGAAAATGACCAAAATGTTCATC
>NW_027339431.1:1578353-1579403 GCF_000331145.2 Cicer arietinum | reverse complement strand
ATTGGTTAAAGACCCTAATTGGACTAGAATAAACCTAGGGAGGACGAAAATAACCTAAATGTTCATCGAATGAGACAAACACACCTATTGGATGCACAAGATTGGTTAAAAAACTTAATTGGACAAGAATAAGCCTAGGTAGGGCGAAAATGACCTAAATGTTCGTCCAATGACACAAACACACCTATTGGATGCACAAGATTGGTTAAAGACCCTAATTGGACTAGAATAACCAATGACACAAACACACCTATTGGATGCACAAGATTGGTTAAAGACCCTAATTGGACTAGAATAACCAATGACACAAACACACCTATTGGATGCACAAGATTGGTTAAAGACCCTAATTGGACTAGAATAACCAATGACACAAACACACCTATTGGATGCACAAGATTGGTTAAAGACCCTAATTGGACTAGAATAACCAATGACACAAACACACCTATTGGATGCACAAGATTGGTTAAAGACCCTAATTGGACTAGAATAACCAATGACACAAACACACCTATTGGATGCACAAGATTGGTTAAAGACCCTAATTGGACTAGAATAACCAATGACACAAACACACCTATTGGATGCACAAGATTGGTTAAAGACCCTAATTGGACTAGAATAACCAATGACACAAACACACCTATTGGATGCACAAGATTGGTTAAAGACCCTAATTGGACTAAAATAAACCTAGGGAGGACGAAAATGACCTAATGTTCATCCAATGACACAAACACAACTATCTGATCCACAAGATTGGTTAAAAATCCTAATTGGACCTGAATAAACCTAAGGAGGACGAAAACGACGTAAATGTTCTTCAAACGACACAAATGAACGTATTGGATGCACAAGATTGGTTAAAAACCCTAATTGGACAAGAATAAGCCTAGGTAGGACGAAAATGACCTAAATGTTCATCCATTGACAGAAACACACCTACTGGATGCACAAGATTAGTTAAAAACCCTAATTGGACTAGAATAAACCTAGGGAGGACGACAATGACCTAAATGTTCATCCAATGACACAAATGAACTTATT
>NW_027339431.1:1576979-1577977 GCF_000331145.2 Cicer arietinum | reverse complement strand
TGCACAAGATTGGTTAAAAACCCTAATTGGACTAGAATAAACCTAGGGAGGACGAAAATGACCTAAATGTTCATCCAATGACACAAATGAAGTTAGTGGAAGATTGGTTAAAAACCGTAATTGGACAAGAATAAGCCAAGGAAGGACGAAAATGACCTAAATGTTCATTCAATGACACCAACACACCTATTGCATGCACAAGGTTGGTTAAAAACCCTAATTGGACAAGAATAAGCCAAGGGAGGACGAAAATGACCTAAATGTTCATCCAATGACACAAATGAAGTTAGTGGAAGATTGGTTAAAAACCGTAATTGGACAAGAATAAGCCAAGGGAGGACGAAAATGACCTAAATGTTCATCCAATGAAACAAATGAACTTATTGGATGCACAAGATTTGTTAAAAATTCTAATTGGACAAGAATAAGCCTAAGGGGGATGAAAATGACCTAAATGTTCATACAATTACACAAACACACCTATTGGATGCACAAGATTGGTTAAAAACCCTAATTGGACTTGAATAATCCAAGGGAAGACGAAAATGACCTTAATGTTCATCAAATGACACAAATGAACTTAATGGATGCACAAGATTGGTTAAAAGCCCTAATTAGACAAGAATAACCTTAGGGAGGACGAAAATGACCTAAATGTTCATCTAATGACACAAACACACCTATTGGATGAACAAGATTGGTTAAAAACCCTAATTGGACTAGAATAAACCTAGGGAGGACGAGAATGACCTAAATGTTCATCCAATGAGACAAACACACCTATTGGATGCATAAGTTTGGTTAAAAAACTTAATTGGATGCAAAAGTTTGGTTAAAAAACTTAATTGGACAAGAATTAGCCTAAGGAGGAAGAAAATGACCTAAATGTTCATCCAATGACACAAACACACCTATTTGATCCAGAAGATTGGTTGAAAACCCTAATTGGACTAAAATAAACCTAGGGAGGACGAAAATGACCTAATGTTCATCCAATG
>NW_027339431.1:1575301-1575784 GCF_000331145.2 Cicer arietinum | reverse complement strand
TAAATGTTCATCCATTGACAGAAACACACCTATTGGATGCACAAGGTTGGTTAAAAACCCTAATTGGACAAGAATAAGCCAAGAGAGGACGAAAATGACATAAATGTTCATCCATTGACAGAAACACACCTATTGGATGCACAAGGTTGGTTAAAAACCCTAATTGGACAAGAATAAGCCAAGAGAGGACGAAAATGACATAAATGTTCATCCATTGACAGAAACACACCTATTGGATGCACAAGGTTGGTTAAAAACCCTAATTGGACCAGAATAAGCCAAGGGAGGACGAAAATGACCAAAATGTTCAGCCAATGACACAAACATACGTATTGGATGCCCAAGATTGGTTAAAAATCCTAATTGTACTAGAATAAATCTAGGGATGATGAAAATGACCTAAATGTTCATCCATTGACAGAAACACACCTATTGGATGCACAAGGTTGGTTAAAAACCCTAATTGGACAAGAATAAGCCAAG
>NW_027339431.1:1571857-1575088 GCF_000331145.2 Cicer arietinum | reverse complement strand
TTAAAAACCCTAATTGTACAAGAATAAATCTAGGGAGGAAGAAAATGACCTAAATGTTCATCCAATGAAACAAATGAACTTATTGGATGCACAACATTGGTTAAAAATTCTAATTGGACAAAAATGGCATAAATGTTCATCCAATTACATAAACACACCTATTGGATGCACAAGATTGGTTAAAACCTCTAATTGCACTTGAATAAACCAAGGGAAGACGAAAATGACCTTATTGTTCATCAAATGACACAAATGAACTTAATGGATACACAAGATTGGTTAAAAGCCCTAATTAGAAAAGAATAACCCTAGGGAGGACGAAAATGACCTAAATGTTCATCCAATGACACAAACACACCTATTGGATGCACAAGATTGGTTAAAGACCCTAATTGGACTAGAATAAACCTAGGGAGGACGAAAATGACCTAAATGTTCATCCAATGAGACAAACACACCTATTGGATGCACAAGATTGGTTAAAAAACTTAATTGGACAAGAATAAGCCTAAGGAGGATGAAAATGACCTAAATGTTCATCCAATGACACAAACACACCTATTTGATCCAAAAGATTGGTTGAAAACCCTAATTGGACTAAAATAAACCTAGGGAGGACGAAAATGACCTAATGTTCATCCAATGACACAAACACAACTATTTGATCCACAAGATTGGTTAAAAATCCTAATTGGACTAGAATAAACCTAGGGAGGACGAAAACGACGTAAATGTTCTTCAAACGACACAAATGAACGTATTGGATGCACAAGATTGGTTAAGAACTCTAATTGGACAAGAATAAGCCTAGGTAGGACGAAAATGACCTAAATGTTCATCCATTGACAGAAACACACCTATTGGATGCACAAGATTGGTTAAAAACCCTAATTGGACTAGAATAAACCTAGGGAGGACGAAAATGACCTAAATGTTCATCCAATGACACAAATGAACTTATTGGATGCACAAGATTGGTTAAAAACCCTAATTGGACAACAATAAGCCAAGGAAGGACGAAAATAACCTAAATGTTCATCCAATGACACAAACACATCTATTGGATGCACAAGATTGGTTAAAAACCTTAATTGGACAAGAATAACTCTAGGGAGGACGAAAATGACATAAATGTTCATCCAATGACACAAATGAAGTTAGTGGAAGATTGGTTAAAAACCGTAATTGGACAAGAATAAGCCAAGGAAGGACGAAAATAACCTTAATGTTCATCAAATGACACAAACATACCTATTGGATGCCCAATATTGGTTAAAAACCCTAATTGTACTAGAATAAATCTTGGGAGGACGAAAATGACCTAAATGTTCATCCAATGAAACAAATGAACTTATTGGATGCACAAGATTGGTTAAAAAGGGAAGACGAAAATGACCTTAATTAGGGCGAAAATGACCTAAATGTTCATCCAATTACACAAACACACCTATTGGATGCACAAGATTAATTAAAAACCCTAATTGGACTTGAATAATCCAAGGGAAGACGAAAATGACCTTAATGTTCCTCAAATGACACAAATGAACTTAATGGATGCAAAAGATTGGTTAAAAGCCGTAATTAGACAAGAATAACCTTAGGGAGGACGAAAATGACCTAAATGTTCATCTAATGACACAAACACACCTATTGGATGAACAAGATTGGTTAAAAACCCTAATTGGACTAGAATAAACCTAGGGAGGACGAGAATGACCTAAATGTTCATCCAATGAGACAAACACACCTATTGGATGCACAAGTTTGGTTAAAAAACTTAATTGGACAAGAATGAGGAAGAAAATGACCTAAATGTTCATCCAATGACACAAACACACCTATTTGATCCAGAAGATAGATTGAAAACTCTAATTGGACTAAAATAAACCTAGGGAGGACGAAAATGACCTAATGTTCATCCAATGACTCAAACACAACTATTTGATCCACAAGATTGGTTAAAAACCCTAATTGAACAACAATAAGCCAAGGAAGGACGAAAATGACCTAAATGTTCATCCAATGACACAAACACATCTATTGGATGCACAAGATTGGTTAAAAACCCTAATTTCATCTAATGACTCAAACATACCTATTGGATGAACAAGATTGGTTAAAAACCCTAATTGGACTAGAATAAACCTAGGGAGGACACCAACACACCTATTGGATGCACAAGGTTGGTTAAAAACCCTAATTGGACAAGAATAAGCCAAGGGAGGACGAAAATCACCTAAATGTTCATCCAATGACACAAACAAACCTATTGGATGCCCAAGATTGGTTAAAAACCCAAATTGTACTAGAATAAATCTAGGGAGGAAGAAAATAACCTAAATGTTCATCCAATGACACAAATGAACTTATTGGATGCACAAGATTGGTTAAAATCCTAATTGGACAAGAATAAGCCTAGGGACGACCAAAATGACCTAAATTTTCATCCAATTACACAAACACACCTATTGGATGCACAAGATTGGTTAAAACCCCTAATTGGACGAGAATAAGCCAAGGGAGGACAAAAATGACCTAAATGTTCATCCAATGACACAAACACACCTATTGGATGCACAAGGTTGGTTAAAAACCCTAATTGGACAAGAATAAGCCAAGGGAGGACGAAAATGACCAAAATGTTCATCCAATGACTCAAACATACCTATTGGATGCCCAAGATTGGTTAAAAACCCTAATTGTACAAGGGAGGAAGAAAATGACCTAAATGTTCATCCAATGAAACAAATGAACTTATTGGATGCACAAGATTGGTTAAAAACCCTAATTGGACAAGAATAAGCCTAGGGAGGACGAAAATGACCTAAATGTTCATCCAATGAAACAAATGAACTTATTGGATGCACAAGATCGGTTAAAAATTCTTATTGGACAAGAATAAGCCTAAGGAGGACGAAAATGACCTAAATGTTCATCCGAGTACACAAACACACCTATTGGATGCACAAGATTGGTTAAAACCTCTAATTGGACTTGAATAAGACGAAAATGACCTTAATGTTCATCAAATGACACAAATGAACTTAATGGATACACAAGATTGGTTAAAAGCCCTAATTAGAAAAGAATAACCCTAGGGAGGACGAAAATGACCTAAATGTTCATCCAATGACACAAACACACCTTTTGGATGCACAAGATTGGTTAAAAACCCTAATTGGACTAGAATAAACCTAGGGAGGACGAAAATGACCTAAATGTTCATCCAAT
>NW_027339431.1:1569865-1570834 GCF_000331145.2 Cicer arietinum | reverse complement strand
GGAGGACGAAAATGACCTAAATGTTCATCCAATGAGACAAACACACCTATTGGATGCACAAGATTGGTTAAAAAACTTAATTAGACAAGAATAAGCCTAGGGAGGACGAAAATAACCTAAATGTTCATCCAATGACACAACACACCTATTTGATCCACAAGGCTGGTTAAAAACCCTAATTGGACTAGAATAAACCTAATGAGGACGAAAATGACCTAAATGTTCATCCAATGACACAAACAAACCTATTTGATCCACAAGATTGGTTAAAAACCCTAATTGGACTAGAATAAACCTAGGGTGGAAGAAAATGACGTAAATGTTCTTCCAACGACACAAATGAACGTATTGGATGCACAAGATTGGTTAAAAATCTTAATTGGACAAGAATAAGTCTACGGAGGACGAAAATGACCTAAATGTTCATCTAATGACACAAATGAACTTATTGGATGCACTTAAAAACCCTAATTGGACTAGAATAACCCTAGGGAGGACGAAAATAACCTAAATGTTCATCCAGTGACACAAATGAACTTATTGGATGCACTTAAAAACCCTAATTGGACTAGAATAACCCTAGGGAGGACGAAAATAACCTAAATGTTCATCCAGTGACACAAATGAACTTATTGGATGCACTTAAAAACCCTAATTGGACTAGAATAACCCTAGGGAGGACGAAAATAACCTAAATGTTCATCCAGTGACACAAATGAACTTATTGGATGCACAAGATTGGTTAAAAATCCTAATTGGACAACAATAAGCCTAGGGACGAGGAAAATGACCTAAATTTTCGTTCAATTACACAAACACACCTATTGGATGCACAAGATTGGTTAAAAACCCTAATTGGACTAGAATAAACCTAGGGAGGACCAAAATGACGTAAATGTTCTTCCAACGACACAAATGAACGTATTGGATGCACAAGATTGGTTAAAAACCCTAATTGGACAAGAATAA
>NW_027339431.1:1565728-1569837 GCF_000331145.2 Cicer arietinum | reverse complement strand
ACTTATTGGATGCACAAGATTGGTTAAAAACCCTAATTGGACTAGAATAAACATAGGGATGACGAAAATGACCTAAATGTTCATCCAATGACACAAACACATCTATTGGATGCACAAGATTGGTTAAAAACCCTAATTGGACGAGAATAAGCCAAGGGTGGACGAAAATGACCTAAATGTTCATCCATTGACAGAAACACCCATATGGGATGCACAAGATTGGTTAAAAACGCTAATTGGACTAGACTAAATCTAGGGAGGACGAAAATGATCTAAATGTTCATCCAATGACACAAATGAACTTATTGGATGCACAAGATTGGTTAAAAACCCTAATTGGACAACAATAAGCCTAAGGAGGACGAAAATGACCTAAATGTTCATCCAATGACACAAACACATCTATTGGATGCACAAGATTGCATAAAAACCCTAATTGGACTAAAATAAACCTAGGGACGACGAAAATGATGTAAATGTTCTTCCAACGACACAAATGAACGTATTGGATGCACAAGATTGGTTAAAAACCCTAATTAGACTAGAATAAACCTAGGGAGGATGAAAATGACCTAAATGTTCATCCAATGACACAAATGAACTTATTGGATGCACAAGATTGGTTAAAAACCCTAATTGGACAAGAATAAGCCCAGGTAGGATGAAAATGACCTAAATGTTCATCAATGACAGAAACACACCTATTGGATGCACAAGATTGGTTAAAAACCCTAATTAGACTAGAATAAACCTAGGGAGGATGAAAATGACCTAAATGTTCATCCAATGACACAAATGAACTTATTGGATGCACAAGATTGGTTAAAAATTCTAATTGGACAAGAATAAGCCTAAGGAGGACGAAAATGACCTAAATGTTCATCCAATTACACAAACACACCTATTGGATGCACAACATTGGTTAAAACCCCTAATTGGACTTGAATACACCAACGGAAGACGAAAACGACCTTAATGTGCAGAAAATGACACAAATGAACTTAATGGATACACAAGATTGGTTAAAGGCCATTATTAGACAAGAATAACCCTAGGGAGGACGAAAATGACCAAAATGTTCATCCAATGATACCAACACACCTATTGGATGAACAAGATTGGTTAAAAACCCTAATTGGACTAGAATAAACCTAGGGAGGACGAAATTGACCTAAATGTTCCTCCAATGAAACAAATGAACTTATTGGATGCACAAAATTGGTTAAAAATTCTAATTGGACAAGAATAAGCCTAAGGTGAACGAAAATGACCTAAATGTTCTTCCAATTACACAAACACACATATTGGATGCACAAGATTGGTTAAAACCCCTAATGGGACTTGAATAAACCAAGGGAAGACGAAAACGACCTTAATGTTCATCAAATGACACAAATGAACTTAATGGATACACAAGATTGGTTAAAAGCCCTAATTAGACAAGAATAACCCTAGGGAGGACGAAAATGACCTAAATGTTCATCCAATGAGACAAACACACCTATTTGATCCACAAGGCTGGTTAAAAACCCTAATTGGACTAGAATAAATCTAAGGAGGACGAAAATGACCTAAATGTTCATCCAATGACACCAACACACCTATTTGATCCACAAGATTGGTTAAAAACCCTAATTGGACTAGAATAAATCTAGGGAGGAAGAAAATGACGTAAATGTTCTTCCAACGACACAAATGAACGTATTGGATGCACAACATTGGTTAAAAACCCTAATTCGACAAGAGTAAGCCTAGGTAGGACGAAAATGACCTAAATGTTCATCCAATGACATAAATGAACTTATTGGATGCACCAGATTGGTTAAAAACCCTAATTAGACAACAATAAGCCAAGGAAGGACGAAAATGACCTAAATGTTCATCCAATGACACAAACACACCTATTGGATGCACAAGATTGGTTAAAACCTTAATTGGACAAGAATAAGTCTAGGGAGGATGAAAATGACCTAAATCTTCATCCAATGACACAAACACATCAATTGGATGCACAAGATTGGTTAAAAACCCTAATTGGACAAGAATAAGCCTAGGGAGGACGAAAATGACGTAAATGTTCTTCCAACGACACAAATGAACGTATTGGATGCACAAGATTGTTTAAAAACCCTAATTGGACAAGAATAAGCCTAGGTAGGATGAAAGTGACCTAAATGTTCATCCATGACAGAAACACACCTATTGGATGCACAAGATTGGTTAAAAACCCTAATTGGACTAGAATAAACCTAGGGAGGATGAAAATGACCTAAATGTTCATCCAATGACACAAACACATCTATTGGATGCACAAGATTGGTTAAAACCCCTAATTGGACGAGAATAAGCCAAGGGAGGACGAAAATTACCTAAATGTTCATCCAATGACACAAACACATCTATTGGATGCACAAGATTGGTTAAAACCCCTAATTGGACGAGAATAAGCCAAGGGAGGACGAAAATTACCTAAATGTTCATCCAATGACACAAATGAACTTATTGGATGCACAAGATTGGTTAAAAATCCTAATTGGACAAGAATAAGCCTAGGGACGTCGAAAATGACCTAAATTTTCGTCCAATTACACAAACACACCTATTGGATGCACAAGATTGGTTAAAACCCCTAATTGGACGAGAATAAGCCAAGGGAGGACAAAAATGACCTAAATGTTTATCCAATGACACAAACACACCTATTGGATGCACAAGGTTGGTTAAAAACCCTAATTGGACAAGATTAAGCCAAGGGAGGACGAAAAGGACCTAAATGTTCATCCATTGACAGAAACACACCTATTGGATGCCCAAGTTTGGTTAAAAAACCTAATTGTACTCGAATAAATCTAGGGAGGAAGAAAATAACCTAAATGTTCATCCAATCATACAAACACACCTATTGGATGCACAAGAATGGTTAAAAACCCTAATTGGACAAGAATAAGCCAAGGGAGGACGAAAATTACCTAAATGTTCATCCAATGACATAAACATACCTATTGGATGCCCAAGATTTGTTAAAAACCCTATGTCGCGTCCGATTTGTCCGCGAAAAAAAAAAATAAAAAGAGTCGCCACCAGTTTTATTTTTATTAAAGGAAAAATTGGATAAAACCTAAAATAATATTTTTGGTTCAAAATTTTGGATTCGGGAGTCGATTACGAGTAGGGAAGTATTATCGCCCTACAACGTCCGTTAAGACGGTTACCCTATAATTAATTATATACAAACTATTTATTTATTTATTTTTACCCCAAAAAGAATAATAAAAAATTAAATTATTTACATTAATGAAAGAAAAAAAATATTTGTTTTATTAATTTGGTTTGACAAGGGAAAGACCTTGCTCCTATGTATCCCCAGGTGCAATAGGGAAATCAAAACTCCCGTAGTTCTTGGGTAGAAAATATTGATGTGTTGACAGATTTTATTATTATTTTTATTTATATATGTATCAAAAAAAATAAAAATAAAAAATGTAATAATAGTAATAATGATGATAATAATAATAATAATTATTATTATAATAATATTTATTCATGGATTATATTTCCTATATTTGTTTTAAAGTAAAGAAAAAAAAGTTAATTCTTCTTTTAAAACATTAACGTAATGTAGCGGTATGTGAACGAGACAGATGGACACGACGGTGAAATAATCTATTAAATTATTTGCTCGTACGTTGTCGGATATGTCGCGACACAAAGGCCACCCACGATTGAGAGTGAGTAATATGGTGCGGCGAGCGAGGATGAATTTCATCCGGCGGCCGCGACCATTAATTCTAATCCTAAGGGCGAAAACATTTATCTGTTGTTATGATTTTTTTTAGTTGATAAAGACGTATTATGAATATTATATTACAATATGATGAAATTTATTTTTTCAGCTTATAAACATCAATTAGTTATATTTTTTTATTATTATTTTTTGTGTTGTAAAGAAAACAATTTTAGGATTAAACATTCTTTAAAAAATAAAAGCTTTACACATGAGTTTACTTTTTACAAATAGGAAAAAAATAGAAAGCGAAATAAAATATATAAAAAAAAGATGCAAAAACAAAACAAAAGACTAATAAGCAGAAAATTAGAGAGAAAAAAAA